>NW_026087562.1:0-49668 GCF_022539395.1 Myiozetetes cayanensis
GGGGCTCATGTGGGGACATCAAACCCAGCCCACATGGGAATATGCAGAGTTCTTTCTTTCTAAAACTTTAACAATATGACAAACCTGTATCTGCCAACTGATGACAATTTTGATGCAGGAACAGATGTGACCCTGTGACCTCACATGATATTTTAATGCTCCAATGGCATGGGCCTTTCTGGGTCCAGTCAGTGTTAAAATTACTTTTGATTTGGATTTAGGTTAGGAAAGAAAATCCAAGGGAAGAAAGGAGGGGCAGTAGAACAGTATGAATATGAAAGTTTGAGGGTCTGGTGGATGTCTCAGCTAAGCTCAGACCAAAGACATCTCCACTTTCTCCCACTGTGTAGCCCCAAAGACCCTTCGTGTCTCCCCAGTGATATCTTGGAGTTTTGATGTTTTAATTTTTTTATTTTTGTAGACCTTAGAAGTAGTTATGTAGTAAATGTAGATTTTAGAGTAGCAGCATTTTATCCCTTTACCCTTAACACACCAGCTCAAACCCCTGTTACCCATTCCCATATCAATTCCCTAAATTCCATAGCCTGTTTAGTCTCTTTTTCAAGGTAGAATTGTAGAAGAACACCCTAACCCTACGGAACAAGATACAGCCGTAGACCCGACAACCTTCAGACCTAGAATTCTGGAAGGCCTCCAAGGACATTACGTGCTCTGAGGAAGATGAAGATGAAGAAGAGGGAGTCCCAAAATGCCCCCAGACCCAATTCCCAAGAGGCGTGGTGGGGGCAGAGCCAGGGTGGTGTCTGGACGGGATTGGGTGAAAATCATTATAAAAACTGTGGACATCTGTATTTTGAGAGCGCATGCTGGGGTATTCTAGAAAACCTGGGGGCTCATTAAAGCTTGTGTATCCTTATCTTATCTCCTATCTAAGTTGGCTTGGAGTCTTTTTTTTCCCCACAGCCTTTTAGGCAATAAAACTGAGAGAGGTTCAAAGTCATGCTTTGTTTACAGCCCAGAGATCTTGCAGGTTCTTCACATTTGCCTCTGCCCCTCTCAGAGAACTTGTGTTGACACCTTTCCTTTCTACACCAGATGATTTCAAAAAACTGGGAGCTGGGGTATTTCATGGAGAAGGACCTGGGGGTGTTTTGAGGCCTCTCCAAGCAAATGTTTCCTTCATGAGAGCTAAAACCAGGACAGTGGGGGGAACAGCAGAAATTCAGCTCCTCCAGGAATGGCAGCATCTCCAGGAATTTCCAAGACATGTCCACAGATCCTCCCAGAGGGGTGAGGCAGACATCAAGGTTTGAAGGGAATGCCCTGTTTGGGATAACTTAGGAGATGGCTGCATCCCCTCTCCTTACCCAGAGGCTGGAGATGCTGCTGTCTGGGAGCAGGAGGTGCCTGTGTGGGGGTTCAGCACCGCTGGCTTGGTGCAAGTCCAAGAAGCGTTTGAACGATACTCCTGGGCACATGGTGTGACTCTGGGGGATGGTCCAGAGAAGGCTCATGAGTTGGACTCGATGATCCTTGTGGGTCCCTTCCAACTTGGAATATTAGGTGTGAGTCTGTGAAGTTCCACAGGGCTGTGTGTGAGCAGAGAGCAGGGGCTGAGCAAAGCAGAGCAGGGCAATGGCAGCACAGCCCTTGAGCACTGCCCCAAGCGGGCTGAGCCCAAAGGGAACTGGGGGTTCGGGTTAGGGGGCAGAGACACGGGGACAGCAGGGAGTGCAGAGCAGAGAGAGCATCAGAGGGAACTGATGGGTATGGGGATGTCTCCAGGCTGGGCTCTCCCAGTTCTCAGTGGCCCCATCTCTCCAGGACGAGGGTGCTGACAGGGGCGGACGACAAGAGGAGCAAGGTGAGGACACAGAGCAGGATTCAGATCCAGAGGGGAATGACAGACCCTGGAAGAAGGGTGGGTCACAATGTGGACAAAATACGTCTAGGAGGAAAGAAGAGTGGAAAGGGCTCACAAGTTATCACTTGCCTCTGACAGGGAGTATTATCTTAGTCGAGGGGTTGCTGTCTGTTAGAGAAATGTAGAGCTCATGATTCTTGGTGTCCTGTGCAGGGACTATCCCAGACACTGAACTCCTCCCCAACTCCCATCTTGATCCTTTAGATGAATGTGGAACCAGCCAGCTCATGCAAATCTGCCCAACTGGTTGACATGGGTTCTTAAAAAAAGAGACCAGGAAAGGCGTGATGGGGAGAGGAAGCAGTGAGCAGGATATGCCATTCCAGCCCAGGGAGATCCCAGCTGATGAACCTCCTCATGTCCTGGTGGTGGCAGCTGGCCAGCCTTGACCCTGATGCTGAGGGTCACTGAGTGTGTGAGGAGGGAATCCTTCACCATTGGTGGCTGTGCCTTCCTGGGAGCTGGACCAACTGCCTGGGAGGAGAAAGGTACAGGTGAGAGCCTGCAGCTCCCCCAGGTGCTGCACACACTGGAACACCATGGGGATCCCAGATCCACCATCTGTCATCTGTGAGGATCAAGAAATGATGCCCTGCCCAATTGTGGCTCTGGAGAAAGCTCAGCCCCGTGCCCCTTCCACATTCCCATTACTGAGGATTTACTAGACAAGAATTTTCCCACCCATGTGGCTCCAACCCACATCTCCTTTTTCTCCTGTTTGACACCACCCCAAACCTGTTTTCTATGTGATTTGTGGTTCCAGGTGGATGGCTCTGATGCCTAAAGCATTTCAGCATCTCCCAGGTGTTACACTCTGCCCTGAACCCATTGGGAAGTGTTGAAAATCACCCCCTTTTGTTCAGAGTCCAATGGGGGCTGAAGGAAGCAATCATCCTGCTGCGTTCCCCAAAGCAGCTCTGCCCATCACTGCTGCATGTCTGATCCACACAGCCTGTGTCCTGCCCTGTGCCCAGGACACGCCCTGTCCTGCCCCTCTCAGCAGCACTCCAGTGCTCATCCCTCCTAGACGTACTTTGTCCACACTGTGACCCACCCTTCTTCCAGGGTCAGCCATTCCCCTCTGCATCTGGATCCTGTGCTGTCTCCTCGCAATGCTCAAGGGTTGTGCTGCCATTGCCCTGCTCGGCTTTGCTCAGCCCCTGCTCTCTCCTCACACACAGCCCTGTGGAACTTCACAGACTCACACCCAATATTCCAAGTTGGCAGGGACCCACAAGGATCATCGAGTAATTCTGTACCAAAAATCCCCCTCAAAAAAAAAGGAAACAGTCCGGGATTCCTCGCTTTTTGGCGCAATTCCAATCCCGGTCAGCAGGGGCCGCTGTTGGATCACCGGAGGGGCAGAGCCTGCAGGTGCTCCCTGACAAGGGCGATTTTGGCCCCACACACCGAGAAGGGCAAGAGAAAGGAGATGTTTCTGCCTCGTCCAAGGAGAAGGCTCAGGTGAAATGTCCCCCTGGAGCAGCTCTCTGTCTCCAGGAGTTTTAACAAAAACCTGCTGCACGGGGCTCATGTGGGGACATCAAACCCAGCCCACATGGGAATATGCAGAGTTCTTTCTTTCTAAAACTTTAACATTATGACAAACCTGTATCTGCCAACTGATGACAATTTTGATGCAGGAACAGATGTGACCCTGTGACCTCACATGGTATTTTAACGCTCCAATGGCATGGGCCTTTCTGGGTCCAGTCAGTGTTAAAATTACTTTTGGCTGGGATTTAGATTAAGAAAGAAAATCCAAGGAAAGAAAGGAGGGGCAGTAGAACAGTATGAATATGAAGGTTTGAGGGTCTGGAGGATGTCTCAGCTAAGCTCAGGTCGAAGACATCTCCACTTTCTCCCACTGTGTAGCCCCAAAGACCCTTTGTGTCTCCCCAGTGATATCTTGGAGTTTTGATGTTTTAATTTTTTTATTTTTGTAGACCTTAGAAGTAGTTATGTAGTAAATGTAGATTTTAGAGTAGCAGCATATTATCCCTTTACCCTTAACACACCAGCTCAAACCCCTGTTACCCATTCCCATATCAATTCCCTAAATTCCATAGCCTGTTTAGTCTCTTTTTCAAGGTAGAATTGTAGAAGAACACCCTAACCCTACGGAACAAGATATAGCCATAGACCCGACAACCTTCAGACCTAGAATTCTGGAAGGCCTCCAAGGACATTACGTGCTCTGAGGAAGATGAAGATGAAGAAGAGGGAGTCCCAAAACGCCCCCAGACCCAATTCCCAAGAGGCGTAGAGGGGGCAGAGCCAGGGTGGTGTCTGGACGGGATTGGGTGAAAATCATTATAAAAACTGTGGACATCTGTATTTTGAGAGCGCGCGCTGAGGGTATTCCAGAAAGCCTGGGGGCTCATTAAAACTTTTGTATCCTTATCTTATCTCCTGCCTAATTTGGCTTGGAGTCTTTTTTTTCCCCACAGTCATTTAGGTAACAGACTGTTGACAATAAAGGGACAGTCATGATGTCACGGGGACATCAATGACCTCACAAGTATGGGGTTGACATTATAGAGACACAAGTGACATCATCGGGGACATTGCTGAAGTCACTGGGGACAGTGGTGACATCACAGGGACAGAGGATACACCATTGAGGACCAGTGACATCACAGGGGACTGGTGAAAACAAAAGGACAGCCGTGATGTCACAGGGATATTAGTGGCATCACAGGGCACATCAGTGACATCACAGAGACACCAGTGACATCATTAGTGACACTGGTGACATCACAGGGACAGAGGTTACACCACTGAGGACCAGTGACATCACAGGGAACTGGTGAAAACAAAGAGACAATTGTCATATCACGGTGACATCGGTGATATCAATGGGGACATTGGTGACTTCACAATGACAAAGGTGACGTTACAGAGAGTGTAGTGACATCATCGGGGACATTGGTGACACCACAGAGGGCATTGGTGACATCACACACACATAGGTGATATCACTGGGGACCAGTAACATCCCAGGGGACTGGTGACAAGAAAAGGACAGCTGTAATGTCACAGGGACATCATTGACATCAAAGGGGTCTGGTGACATCACAGGGACATCGGTGTTCCCAACTGGGACATGGTGCCACTGCTGAGGACAGTGGTGAGATCACAGAGACAGCAGTGACATCACTAGGGGACCAGTGACATCACAGGGGACTACTGACAACAAAGAGACAGCCGTGATGTCACAGGGAGATTGGTGATATCACAGTGGACTTCAGTGACTTCAAAAAGAACGGGGTTGACATCACAGTGACACCAGTGACATCATCAGGGTCATTATTGACATCACAGCACACAGTGGTGATGTTACAACGAGATGGGTGACATCACTGGGGACCAGTGATGTCACAGGAGACTGTTGTCAACAAAGGGACAGCCGTGATGTCACAGGGACATCGCTGACATCAGTGACAATATGGGGACATGGTGCCACAGCTCGGCACAGTTGTGACATCACAGAGACAGCAATGACATCACTGGGGACATCAAGCCCACCCAGCATCCCCTGAAACCTCCTGCCAGTCCCTTCCTAGCCCCTCCAGGATCCCACAAAGCCCCTCCCATCCCCTTTAAGAGCCTCCAATCCCCCTCCCAACATCCCCAGGACCCCCCTGAACCTCTCCCAGTCCCTTCCCAGCCCCCCAGGCACTTCCTCAACCCCCTTACAGTCACCCCAAGACCCCCCAGACTCCCTCCCATCTCTCCTAGGCTCCCCCAAACTCCCACCCAGTCGCCCCCACGACTCCCCACAACCCCTCTCAGCCCTCTGAGGACACCCCAACCTCCTCCTCAGCCTCTCCATTGCCCCCCAAAGTGCCTGCCAGTGTCCCCAGTGCACCCTCAGACCCCCGACCCCCCTGCCAGTGTCCCCCCATGCTGGGGGGGCCGGGCCGTACCCCAGTGCCGGCTGAGGGGGTGCTCCAGGCTGACGTGTTCCACCTGGCAGGGTAGGTGACCCCGCGCCGGGGGGGGATTTCCAGCATCATCAGCACCTGGTAGGTCCAGTCCCCGTTGGGGACCACGTCGGTGGCCACCACGTGCTCCGGCAGCTCCTGCCCATCCTGGAACCACCTCACCTGCACCAGGCAGGGTAGAAATCCATAACGAAGCTGAGCAGGGGCTGGGGCCAGGCTGGGAGCTCGATGGTACCAGCAAGATGGACATGCTGGGGGCACTGGGAGAGATAGGGGAGACACTGGGATGAGCTGGGAAGCACTAGAACAGAGGAGAGAGGGCTTGGAGGACATTGGTAGGGATTTGGATGGCATTGGGAGGGACTGGAATGGCACTGGGAGGGACTCAGAGTACATTGGGGTACAGGGAAAAGGGCTGGGGGACCACATGGGAGAGAGCTGGGATATGTGGGAGTGGATGGTGTCCTGTGGCATTTCTTCAGAGACCTGGGGGGATCAAGACCCCCAAAACCTCCCAGAGAGCACCCAGGACCCCATAAACCCCATCCTGGTCTCTTCCAGCCCACCCAGAAGCCCCTGAATCCTCTTACCAGTCCCTTCTGTATTAGTTCGTTTGAACCCGTGCCTTGAATAAAGACAAGTACAACAGTCATTCAAATATTAAAAAAAATCTTTTATTGAAGTGAGAATAAAATTTAAAAACATTACTGGTAAAAAGAATCAAAAGTTGAAAAATACAAAATCACTACATTATCAGTTGCCATGCATATAATACTATGAACAGCTTTTAATACAGGATTAGCTAGTAAAAAGAGAATTAAAGGGACACACAAAAAAAAAAAAGTTATAAAACATTTGCTTTCCCTGTTGCTTCCTATCAATGAACTGTGCTCACCTGCACAGACAGGCCAGGCCTACCAGGTTCTGCAGGGCTGGTCGATGCCCGTGCTTGGCGGGTGTCCCTGCAGAACAGCACAGTGTGGATGGAAGGATGAGCATCGCTCCCCATTCCATCAGCTCTACATTACACTACATAGGGCCAGGACACAGCAGAAGGTGGTGCTTGAGTGGCAGCCAAACAGCGCCCATTCATCACCTCATGGCAACAGTCTGGGCGTGCCCCACTGTAGGGCAAGGGGCCAATGACCCCTGCCCACATCATCTTCCTCTCCATTACCTTCCTCAGCCCTATGGACGACCCGTACCATTGTGTTTCAAGGGTGCTGCAGGTAGGCAAGCGAGCGGGAGAGAACCACACACACATCCCCAAGATGCAAGTTCAAATCCAGTTTTATTATTGTTAGGTTGTACAATTTATATTATTCTGAGTCCTGTCCACGCGAACACGAGCACAGCACGCCATCGCGATTGGTCAGCATGCGCTGTCCACGCACCCTAGGTAACCCACCGATTTGTGGTTTTGAAGACCACATTTGCATACCGTTTTCGTTATCTCTGTTTTTCCCATCCTGTTTCTGCTGACTCCTGCATTCCTGCAGCAGCAAGCCGTTTCTTATTTTTCTTACCGTTACCTCCTGACCTTTTCAGAACTCAGAATAATCATGCAGAATTGCTAAGGCCCCAACATATCCCCCCTTTCGCTTAAGCATAGGATCAAAACTGTGAATGATACAATCTTGAAGACACCTAAAGATACATGGAACAACAAGCAATAAAACCAGAATAAAAATGAGTATAGACAACCCTTGTTTCAGTACATCTTTCAGCCAACCTCCTATTCCCCATGATGCCAGCCAGGCATCCAATCCCGCAGATCCTTCTTTTACATGATGCATGCGTTCCTTAAGTTCTTGTAGCTGTTTGTGTATGCTTTGTGAATGATCAGATAAATTCATACAACACATTCCCTCAAAATCCTGACACCCGTGCCCATGTGCTAAAAGCAAAAAGTCAATCGCTGCTCTATTTTGCAAAACCGCATGTCTCAAGCTATTTACATCGCTAGCTAAACCTGTTAAGATTTCAGAAGTAGAGTTAAATTGTTTTACAGCCCAGCACGCCAAAGTTTTAATTTTCTTCCAGTTTGCTGCCACCATGCCCCCTGGGAGGAAAAGTGACAAAGCAACGGTTTCACCTGTTGTTCCAAGTTTCACATTGTCATCACAATCAGGTGTTAAGTCTTTGAGATCTCTCTTGGTCCGAATGTGATTTGTCTGTCTTACCAGGTCACGCATGGCGGGTGCAAACATGGTTAACTTTCCAATGTAACATGGTCCTCCCACGGGGCGAAAAGGAATACCAGGCCAAGCTCTATCACCACATATTAGAAAATAACCTTCAGGTAGTATTTTAGCAGACACATTTTCTACATTTAACTCCCCGGCATGTTTGGAGGTATTCCAATGACTAGATTGTCCGGTCACATTTTGGTAGCCCAGATAATATTGCATTACGCCGTCGGCATGCATGAGACGTTTCCATGAGTCTCCAAAATGGATCCATTGATCGGCAAAGTCTTTGGGTATATATTGGTACAATTGGTTTGGTTAGAAACATCGCTCACACTTATGACAGGAGGAAATGATCCCCACAAATCCAATTCTTGTAAGGGTAAAGGTGTTGACTTGTTGAGTTGATATATCAACTGTTGTAAAAAATGTGCTTCTTTTACAATAGGCCAATTCCACGATTTTGTACATTCGCCCCGTGAGTTGTCGTCTCTCCACTGCCAATAAGAGTTATTAATAGCAGTGTAGTTCACTCCCAAATGGCTAAAGTCTGGCCAATGTATGTATGGATAACCAATTAGACAAGTTCGAAAAGGATCACTGGCTTTTTGGAGGGATAGACAAAATTCTGTAACCCCAGACACATTGGCCCAAGTAACCCACGTATTTTGTCTTGGGTCAATGTTGTGGATGGCTGCAACAGGGATGACGCTGGATAGAATTAGGTGGTAATACCAGATAGCCTTAGTTTTGTTGTTTACATTGCCGTTTTTCCTTGCGTTTGCTAATCCGTAATTTATGAAACGCAAAACAAACCCGATCCATATTTTGGGGAGGGACCATCCACCCCCTAGGGATACACAAGTTTTCATCACAGAACCAATCAAGGATCTTGCTGTCATTTTGAGCCATGATTCGGTCATATTCATGTTGTGTACTCCACCTCTGTTCCGCTATCCACCTTTGTTCCTGGCTTGGCCTACTATGATCAGAGAGGTTAAAAACAACACAAGCAAACTTGTCTTGATTATAGGTAAAAGCCATCCTGATATTTACCAACAGACCATTTAGTCAATTTTAACCAGCATTAACTTGCAATATCTTCAATATCTGCTTCCAATCTCCAAAGGCTAGCAGCATCAACTTACCATAATTAAATCTATATAACACATTCTCTTAAAATCTTAATATTCATTAAGTATTTAAGTTCACACACACACAGATATCTGCGCAGCTTTTTTCACTCATACAGCTTTTTTCCCAGTCATTCAGAAGGTGGCCACCTCAATCATCCTTCATTCACACATAGCTGGGATTTTTATTATATTTTTCATTTCAACCACACATCTCAGATTCCTAAGTATTGTTGGCTTCTCAGTGTTTCTCAGTCTGCCATCTCCGGTGGTCATGTTCAGCAATTCCACCTGTCCTGAAAAGGAATCAATACAAGGAAACAAAAAGGCCTAACAAACCTAAATGAGATCCATTTCTGAACCAGGACCTGTTTACGTACGTGCATATTCTCCTCCCCTCTTTTGTTTTGAAAATATGCTTAGTGTGTAAAATGCTTTTTGACAATAGTTTGACTTCTGAGTGAGTTAGTCTTGCTTTAGAATACCAAAAGCTATGCAGTATAACAGAAATAACGTCAGGTGAACTGAAAAAAAAAGACAAAGAATCATGTGCGTACATTTTAAATTCCCACCTGAAATGTATCTTAACCTAATGCCAGAAAGGGGGAAAAGAAAAGAAGGTATAATCTGCAATTACAAAATCACTTTAACCAAGTAACCAGGATCAATTATAGACCTCTTAAACCTTTAACTATTCCCCAGTAAGTTCCACTTCTCTGTCAGCTGTTACAAACTCAGTGAAAAACACCACCATGCACATGAAAGTTCTCTTCAAAGCTCCCTTTTTCCCCTTTTTTTTTCTTTTTTTTTTCTTTTCCCCTTTTTTTTGTTTTTTTTGTTTGTTTGTTTGTTTGTTTGGGGTTTTTTGGTTTTTTTTTTGTTTTTTGAATCAGCTGCAGTTTCAGCAGCTTTGTCTTAACACCACAAGTGCTAAGCCCTGCAGGTCTGTGTCCTCCGGGACTCCCCTCAGCGCAGGCAGCAGCATGCCCCGCTCTGGCTCGGAGCTCGCAGTACCCCGGTTCCGCAGCCCCACGTGGCAGCATCAACAGGAGCCCCGCCCCCGCTCTGCTCTCAGCATCGTTCTGCCTAGGCGTCCTGCTCTGTGCGGGCTCTCCTCCGCCGATGTTGTCTCTGTACTCTCTGGATGTTGCTATCTCCGCAGTCTGGGTTGTAGTCACGTCTCAGTTTCTGTCCATCTGCCTCTTCCAGTTGTTTTCACTGTTAACAAAAGCTTAACAAGCCGTTGCTCTTAAAAGTTCCATCAGTTCTAAGTAGTTACCGTGCAGAAACAAATGAGAGCAGTTAGACAATTTTACCGAGGGTCTGCATGGAGAAAAAAAGAGGCTTCAGGGCCACAGCCGGCCCCTCGTTCTGCGGTGGGTCTTGAACCTATGACCCAGGGATTCACAGTCGTATGCTTTACCAAGTGAGCTATCCAAGCTCCTTTGGGACTAGCTGCGCTCCCTTCAAGCTACTCAGGCTCTCTTCAACTAACACAGCAGCAACAGCCCTAGGGAGTTTCTGCGTTTGAAAGGTTTTAGACACTACTTTCACAAGCTTTTGTTTTTCAGTCTTAGAGTAGCAATGCTTAACTCCGTGTCTTCTATCTGTGACTGTTGTAGTGAAGTTATAACTTGCAAAGCAAACATAGTTTTGTCTTTTGTTCAAGTTAAAACATTTTTAAAAGTTCAAAGAATGTTGTGGGCGGGCTTTACGGAATTCCATAGTTGCTGTCCTTTGTAAAGTGGAGCAGCGCGGGGTGCTCCAGGCGCCTCTACCTTCCCGTGTCTTCCAGTAGCCCTCTATCTTGCCTCGCCCTCCTGTCTCGATCTGTCTTCAGGGCACACTGCTTGAGGGGGGAGGGGATGGGGGCTGTTCGATCGCGATCTGAGGCGGCCCCGGTATTTTACTTTCGATTTTTACTTCAGGCAATTGCTTTTCGTTACTGGGGTTCCACGGCGGTAATTCGTCATCTAAACCCCACGCTATTTGTTCTGCCTTAGTCATGAGAGGACATGTCAACGGAGGATAATTAGGGGGGTCTCCAAGAGGGGGCCAGACACCCTGCGTTTCGGCCGCGCGTTCTGCCTTTGTTTCAGAGCTATCGGGAGGCCGCACCGCGGCTTTAACAGCCGCGGCGACTTACGCCTCGCCATGTAGCCGTTCAATCAGTATTCGCAGAGTACGGTAAGTTTTGCTAATGTCTTTGCCCCCTTTGTTCCAAGTTGTACTGATTCCCACAAGTCCTCCCCCACCTTTTGCCACGTCTCAGTCTTATATATATCTTGCGTGGAGGAGAAAAATCCACGGCGGTGACACCAACATAGTAAATCTATCAGCGCCGAACGCGGCAACTGAGCGTCAGTCTTATCAGGTAATTTCATTAGGCTATCAACAACCGCCTTTTCCACTGCTAACGCAGTTAATCCCATCCTGCTTATCTTCCTGACTCACCGGTCAGTCCGTGCACGACCTGTCTTTCTTCTGACGCCCAGCTATAACTTCGCTGGCAAGCAGGATCCTCACAGCCTCTGCAGTCCGATGTTCGATCATCCCCAAGCACGTACGTCAGGGTTCACCAGATGCTGCAGGCAGGCAAGCGAGCAGGAGAGAACCACACACACATCCCCAAGATGCAAGTTCAAATCCAGTTTTATTATTGTTAGGTTGTACAATTTATATTATTCTGAGTCCTGTCCACGCGAACACGAGCACAGAACACCATCGCGATTGGTCAGCACGCGCTGTCCACGCGCCCTAGGTAACCCACCGATTTGTGGTTTTGAAGACCACATTTGCATACCATTTTCGTTATCTCTGTTTTTCCCATCCTGTTTCTGCTGACTCCTGCATTCCTGCAGCAGCAAGCCGTTTCTTATTTTTCTTACCGTTACCTCCTGACCTTTTCAGAACTCAGAATAATCATGCAGAATTGCTAAGGCTCCAACACAAGGGGATTTGTATCTCTCTTGCAGAGTGGAGCCAAGACAAGGAGGAAATCAGCTCTGATAATGGGGGACATCAAGTTAACTTTGCAAAAGGCACAGTGGGCCCTACAATCAACTTGTGCAATAAAGTCACATTGTACAATATTCTGGCTGGTTTCACATCTTAATATAATCACTTTCTCACCCCTCTATGCTCCACTGATCAACTGAATCAAAAGTACCCCCCTCACACCATGGCAACCATTATGCATTCCCATTGTTACAAGTGGTTAAGAAGTTATTGTTATTATGCATTCTCATTGTGACATCAGTTACCATGGTAACCATAATGCAATCTCACCGTTTAGGTCGGTTACCACGGCAACCATTATACATTATCATTGATGTGTCAGTAACCATGGCAGCCATTATGCATTCGAATTGCTACGTCGGTTACCATGGAAAACATTGTGCATTCCCATTGTTACCTACGTTACCATAGCAACCATTACGCATTTTCTTTGTTACCTGGGTTACAATGGAAACCATTATGCAGTCTCATTGTCAGGTTTGGTTACAATGACAACCATTATGCATTCTCATTGTTACAAGTGGTTGCCATAGCAACCATTAAGCATTCTCATTGTTACATCGGTTACCTTGGCAACCATTAAGAATTCCCATTATGACATCAGTTACCATGGCAACCATTGTGCATTCTCATTGTTAAAAGTGGTTACCATGGCAACCATTATGCATTCTCATCGTGACATCGGTTACCATAGCAACCATTATGCATTATCATTGTTACATCTGTTACCATGGTAACGATCATGCATTCTCATTGTGACGTCAGTAGCCATGGCAACTATTGTGCATTTTCATTGTGACGTCCATTAACATGGCAACCATTATCCATTCCCACTGTGACATCAGTTTCCATGGCAACCATTACGCATTCTCATTCTTAAAAGCAGTTACCATGGCAACCATTGTGCATTCCCATTGTTTTGTCGCTTACCATGGAAACTCTTACATATTTTTATTGTTATGGTCGGTTACCATGGCAACCATTATGCAGCCCCACTGATACCCTGGTTACCATGGCAACCATTCTGCAGTCGCATTGATACCTCGGTTACCATGGCAACCATTATGCATTCATAGTTATGTGGGTTACCATGGCAACCATTGAGCATTTACATTGCTAGGGTCAGTTAATATGGCAACCATTATGCATTCTGATTGTGAAGTCGGTTACCATGGCAATCATCATATTATCCCAATGCAACGGTCAATTACCATGGCAACCATTATGCATTCCATTTCTTATGGACGGTTACAATGGCAGCCATCATGCATTCCCATCACTAGGGTCGGTTACCATGGTAACCATTATGCATTCCCTGTTACGTCCCTTACCAGGGCAACCACCTGTAACATAGGTAATATAGAAATGCCAAAAATTGTTTCTGCCTGTCAAAAACTTCCTATCAAACATTCTCTGACAGTTCTCTGCCAGAAGTTCCCACCAGGACTTCCTACATCACTTTTCCAGCCAAAAGATCCTGTCATTGTTTATGGTTATCATATCTCCTCCAACATCTGAACTGGCTACGTGCCAAGAAACCACGTTTAACCTCCTTTGAACACTATAAAAGTTGAGGACAAATTTTGGAAAATCAGGGAGAGGAAAGGCAGAAGAACTGGTGACTGTAGCCGAGAATCTCTGCCCACCTGCCCTCACCTTTTCTCCACCACCGCGTGCTGCCTGCCTGCCACCGGAGACTGGAACTGTGCCGGCCTGGAGAGAGCTGAGGTCACCGTGCCACATGTGGGAGTTCTATCTTATCCTTCTACCCTGACCATATTTCTGAGGGCCCAAAGCTTTGGCTGAGCTGAGACCCTGCACGGCCACACATGGTGCATTGCAGAGAACTAAAGCTGTCAGACCCCCTGCAGCTACAGAGATAACATCCAAAAGCTGCAGAGACAGAGAAAAAAAGGGCAGAAACTGATTCTCCTCTGCCACACACCCAGAGGTTCAGTGGATAAAGGAAAATTCCAGTGGTATCTTTTCTCTGCATCTAGAAATACTCTTAGCATTTTCCAACCTTTTCTTATCTTTTCCTCGTTCTCTTTGCATCTCTCAGTAATTAATAAAAATAGGTTTTTGGTATCAACAGATAACTTGTGTGAGTTTTAGTTTTGCTCAAGTGAATATTCAAAGATCTTTCTCCAATATTTAAGCAGATTGTAAGAGGAGACCATGGAAAAGTGGGAGGAACAGGGACAAGGGTGGAAAAAGGGGAAATGGTCTGGACGGTCTGATGGTACCATGGGGGTCTTAGGGCTCAAGGAGGTTGGGAATGGGGGGTGGCCCCCATGACCTCCCAACTGACTGTGGGGTGCTGGGGCTGCTGGATCCAATCTCAGCCTTGGGTTATGTCAACACTTTCAGTTTAGGGGAATTACACAGGTGGGACTGAACCACTTTTGTCCCCCAAAGCTTTAATGATGGTAAATAAAATCTATTGATAGAAATTAATTATTTAGGGTTACAAATGATCTGACAAAAGATTTTCATCGGAATTATTTACTCCACAATAGAAACACTAAAACTACCAGTAGGACAGCATAAGATAGGACAGTGCTCTACACTAAAGCAATTGTTGAAGCAGTTCTACTCAAGGTGGCACAAAAGCAAGAATTATTTATTAGAGATGGATGGAACTCCCCCAGAACAATGCTCGTGGGGAGATCTCTGCCCTCAACCTCCAGTAGTGACCTTGGGGGTTCCCCAGTCAAGGCAGGAATCTCCACACACCCCCCAAGAAGGGTTCTGTTGGCACAACCTGCCCCTGGCAAAGGGGACTGGCCCTTTCTGGTAGAAAGGGATGGACTGACAGTCACTGGACTCCAGGGGTTGCCTCACCATTGTGGGGGCATTCAGGGTAGGAGCAGTGGCCGAAGCTCTTCCCGCAGTTGGGGCACTCCTAGGGCTTCCCTTACCGGTGGGTCCATTGGTGTCTGGTCAAAGCAGAGCTCCGGGTGAAGCTCTTCCCACACTCCCCACACTTGTAGGGTCTCTCCCTGGTGTGAATGTGCCGGTGCCTGACGAGGTGGAAGTTAAGCTTGAAGCCCTTCCCGCAATCGGTGCAGAGGAAGGGCCTCTCCCCTGTGTGTGTCTGCTCATGCCTGAGGAGATCTGAGCTGGTCGGAAAACTCTTCCCACATTCCAAGCACTTGTAGGGCCGTTCCCCAGTGTGGATGACCTGGTGGTTGCGGAGGTTGGAGTTCTGCCTGAAGCTCTTCCCACATTCCCCACACTTGTAGGGCCGTTCCCCAGTGTGGATGCGACAGTGGTTGCGGAGGGTGGAGCTGTCACTGAAGCTCTTCCCACATTCCCCACACATGTAGGGGCGTTCCCCAGTGTGGATGTGCTGGTGGCTGAGGAGGTGGTTGCTCTGCCTGAAGCTCTTCCCACATTCCAAGCACCTGAAGGGCTTCTCCCTGCTGGGAGGCTGCTCAGGGACCACCAGCTCGGAGCTCCGGCTCAAGCTCCAGCCGCCTTCCCGGCACAGGACGGGTCTTTCCTCCTCAGAGCTCCCTGGGCTGGCTTTGCAGCCCGTCCTCTGGGGGCATCTCCAGGCCTTTTCCTCCCCGCTGCCTTCCTGCCCCAGGGAGCCCTTCAAAACGGCCTCTCCCACCAGGCTCTGCCGGGGGGATTTGTCCTCCGTGCTCTCCGTCCTCGGCTCGGGGCCTGGGGCAGGAAGGAAGAAGGACAGGCAGGGGATTGGAGGGCCAAGGACATCCCCCCAAATCCCAGAACCCACAGGCACCACAAGACAGGGCCAAAGGGACACTGACTTCCTCCTCACCTGCCTGGGGGGCCTGCGGCTTTTTCCTCTTCCTGGCAGCCTCCTCCTCCATCCGCCCAAGCTTTGGGAAGGACAAATCTTGCGGGGGGGAAACAAGGGCTGAGAGCGTTGGCTTGGGGGTTCCTCCTGCCCAAATCCATCTCTAGAACTCACCAGGCATCCTCTGACCATAAAAACCTCCAAAACACCAAGATTCAGCCCAAAAATCCCCAGCCAGGAGCTCCTCCTCTCTGATCTCTCCACTGTGGGATTCTGCAGGTCCCCCCTGGGATCTCCTGGGAGTCCCATGTGTATTTGGGGTCTCCCCTCTATGGGGTCCCTGCCCTCTCCAGGCTGTTGGGGATCCCAGGAATCCAAGGCTCCCCCATCTCCCAACTTCAGGGTTCTGGTGGACCTCCCTATCCAGGGTACCCTCTCTTAGGGATACCAGGGGTTGGGAGGGTCACAGGGGTCCCTTCTCCCCTGACTCTGCTTTGGGGGTTCTGGGCCCCCAGGGCTTCCCCCTCTCTGGGTTCCCCCCCACAAGGCTGAAGGGGGTACTTGGCACCCCCCTTTCCAGGCTGTCCCCTCTCTGGGCTCTTCAGGATCCTGAGATTCCCCCCTCTCCCCACTCCCCCCTCCCCAGGCTACCAAGGCTTCCTCTTCTCCAGGCTCCCCCCTGTCTGCACTGCTGGGGCTCCAAGGGCTCCCCCTCTCCAGGTTCCCCCTTCAGTGTTTCAGGGGTCCCAAGGGTGCCCCCTCTCCAGGCCCCTCTTTCAGGGTTCGAGGGTCCCCCACCTCCAGTATGGCTCCTCTCTGCTCTCCCCACTCTGAGGCTCCTCTTCCTTCCCCTCTTCCTCCTCCATTCCTTCTCCTCCTCCCTGCAGGACCAGCACCCATCCTTGGCCCCCCCTTCCTCCCAAACCCATCCCATCCCGAGGGATTTTGGGGGCAGCAGGAGGGGCTGTGGGAGCCCCTGATTGTGGGGTCGGGCTGGAGACCCCCCGGTGCTCCCAGGACCCCAGGCTGGAGAGTTGTCACCACCTTCTGCTGCCTGGGGGGCTCTGGGGGGACCTCGGCTCCTGGGGGCTCTTCTGCAGCCACAGAACCTGCAGGGACCTCCCCTGGGTGGGGCCTCCAGGTGTTCCAGGAGCTTTGGGATCATCCTGGGAGTCACTGGGACACACTGGGATCATCCTGAGATCAGACTGGGAGAGACTGGGCCACACTGGGATCATGCTGGGAGTGTCTGTAACCATACTGGGGGTGACTGGTACCACAGGGGGGCAACTGGGACTATGCTGGGTGAGACTGGGGTCCTACTGGGACTGCTTGGGACTAGACTAGGAGCACCTGGTGCAACTGGGATCCCAGTGGGAGGAACATGCTGGGGGCAGCTGGGGTCATACTGGGATCACACTGGGAGCAGCTGGGGGAGACCGGGATCATACTGGGAGTGACAAGGAGCAGGCTGGGAGCAACTGGGACCAGGTTGGAACCATGCTGGGGGCACTGGAACCACAACTGGGACCACACTTGGGGCTACTGGGAGCAACTCAGAGAAACTGGGATCATTCTGGAAGCAACTGGGAGTAACTGGGAAGGACTGGGTGCATCCTGCAGCCACCTGGGCCATCCTGGGACTGGCTGGAACCATACTGGAAATGACTGGGATCAAATGAGGAGCAACTGGGACCATGCCTGGGACAACTGGCAGCAAGAGGCAGTGACTGGGTCTATACTGGGGGCAACTGGGTGTGACTGGGAACCTGCTGGGAGAGACTGGGATCATACTGGCAGTGACTGGGATTATACTAGGGGCAACTGGGTGCAACTGGGACCACACTGGGAGGAACTGGAAGTAAATGGCACCATGCTGGGGGCAACTGGGATCATACTGGGATCATACTGGGGGCAGAGCTGGGATCATACTGGGATCATACTGGGAGCAACTGAAACAGTGCTCAAGGTGACTGGGTCAAACTGGGAGTCACTGGGACCACACTGAGGGTGACTGGGAGTGGCTGTCAGCAACTGGGATCATGCTGGAAGTAACTGGGAGCAATTGGGAGCATGCTGGGGAAGACTGATATCATACTGGGAGTGACTGGAACCAGTGACTGCAATAATACTGGGAGTGACTGGTATCATACTGGGGCTTAGTGGGAGCAATTGGGACCATGCTGGGATTAATGGCATCATACTGGAAATGACTGGTTTCATACTGGGAGCAAGTGGAACCACGCTGGAGGGAACTGGGATCATACTGGGAGTGACTGGAAGGAACTGGTATATTGGGTTCATTTTGAAAATGGCAGGAAGTGACTGGGATCATACTGGAGGTGACTGGGACCACACTGGGGGCAACTGGGATTACAATAGGTGTGCATGGAACCTTACTGAGGGTTACTGGGAGCCTCTTGGCATATGCTGGGAGCCAACTGGCATCAGCTGGAAGATACTGGAACCATGCTGGGGGGACTGGGACCACAGTTGGGGCAGCTGGAATCATACTGGGAGAAACTAGGCCCACACTGGGAGTCTCTGGAACCATACTGGTGGTGAGTGGGACCACACTGGCAGCAACTGGGATCAACTGGGAGTGACTGGGTCTACACTGGGGGCAACTGGGAGTGTCTGGCACCCTGCTGAGGGAGACTGGGATCATACTGGACTCACAACTGGGAGTTAATGGCACTACACTGGGGCCAATTGGGACCATGTTGTGGGCAAGTGGGATATAGTGGGAGCAACTGGGCTCATGCTGGAGGTGACTGGGCTCATCCTGGGAGTTACTGGGCTCTGGGAAGCTCAGGATGTTCAGGGCAACCCCCCTCCCACTGCTCTGCATTCCCAAAATTCTTGTTCCCAGTTCCCACTCTGGCCCTGACCAGCAGATCTGCTCTGGGATCCCATTCCCTGGGGGCACTTCCCTGCCCTCTCCCCACCTTCCTGCTGCTGGAAATCAGCACTTTGGAGCCTCATCCCATTGTTTCCTCCTGCTCTGCCCTATTATTATTGGGATCCCCCTACACCCCTTTTTTTCCAGGCACTGGGACCCCCTACCAGGCCATTCCCGGTTTTCCAGCCTCCAGATCCCCCTTTCTTTGATTCCTGGGGGCACAGGATTCTCCCAGTTTTCCCAAAATTAAGGACACAGAGCATTCCCAATTTTCCCAGTTTGGGTCTGGAGGCACAGGATTCTCCTGATTATCTAAAAATTAAGAATGAGACTCAGAGCACTCTCAGTTTTCCCAAAATTAAGGAATGGGACATGGAACATTGCCAATTTTCCCAATTTGGGTCTGGAGGCACAGGATTCTACCAATTTTCCCAAAATTAAGGACACGAAACATTCCAAATTCTCCCAATTTGGGCCTGGGAACACAGGATTCTCCCAGTTGTCCCAAAATTATGGAATGGCACATTCCCAGTTTTCCCAATTTGGGTCTGGGGGGCTGTATAGGGCTTCTGTGGCCAGGTTTTGGTACCGGGGGGGGGGCTCCAGGGTGTGTTCTGTGATCAGCTGCCAGAAGCTTCTCCCGTGTCCAGTACGGCCAATGCCACCCTGCTGGGGCTGCTGAGGGTCCTGTGTGGATTGGGCCCCCCCCCCGGGCTGCCGGGGATCCCGGGAATCCCAGGGGTCCCCCCTCTACGGACTCCCCACTTTGGGGTCGTGGGGGTAACTCTTCTCCGGGCTGCCGGGGCTCCCGAGGGTCCTGGGGGTTCCCACTCTCCGGGGTCCCGTTTAGTGTTACCAGGGGGTCCCAGGGGTCACTTCTCCCGACTCTGCCTCCCGGGGCCGGGGTCCCTCCTCTCTCGGCTCCCGCCCTCTCAAAGCTCTTGTGGGTCTCGGCTCCTACCCAGTCTCAAGGATCCCCCTCCTCTCCAGACTCCAAGGGGTTCCCCCTCTCCGGGACACCCGTTTAAGGGGCCCGGCGCTCCCTCTGTGCTCCCCCCCCCCACTCCCGGATTCCGGGGGTCCCCCAGCTCCGGGATCGACCCTCTCCGCTCTCCCCACTCCGCGGCTACCGAGGTTCCCCCCCGGCTCTCACAGGGGACCCCAAAACCGGTCTCGCCCCCCCCGCCATTACCGAGCGACCCCCACGTGCTGCTTCCTCCTCTTCTTTGTTCTCCCGTCTCGGCTCCTGCCTTGGCTGTCCCGCCGCTTTTTTCGTGTTTCCGCCTCCGGGATCCGCCCCCTGCAGCCCTTCCCCCTGGCCCAGCCCCAGCGCCCCTTTGAGCCCCCCTTCCCCTCCCTCCTGCCCAAATTGCCGTCCCGGGGGGCGCTGGGGGCGAAGGGGGGGCCTGGTGGGCTCGAGGTGGGGAGCGCTGGGGCTGCGGCTTTGCCCGCACACGGAGGAGCTGCCCCCGCAGCCGGGGGGGCTCCCCGCACCACCAGTGCCCAGAAAGATCTCCCCACATGAGGGCTTTTGGGGGTCTGGGTGGGGTCAGAATGGCTTGAGGGGTCCTTGTGGGGCTCAGGGTCGGTTTATGGGGGTCCCGGCACCTTTTGGGGAGCGCTGGGTGCCGTGGTGGGGTGCAGGTGCCCCCCCCAAAGCTTCCCAAAACAGGGTGACACCGGGGGGGGACACACGGGGATCCCCATTCCTGATCTATCCTGGAGTCACCACGCTGGGGGCAACTGGGATCATACTGGGAGCGACCAGGACCACACTGGGACTGACAGGGAGCATTGAGTGGTGTGACTGGGAGCAGGCTGAGGTCGACTGCAATATACTGGGAGAGACTGGCAGTGACAGGGTGCCGCAGTCCGGATCGAGGAATGGGACACGCAGTACACAGGGGTTCGTGCTCTACTGTAGATTGTTTATTAAAGCGCTTGGGTACGAGGGATACAGAGAAAGAGAACGCACCATCAGCAAGTGCACAGTTGCACTGCACCAGAACAGAAGGTGAACAGGGTTTTTATAACCTTAGGGATGGAAGGGTCTGGAAACTAGGAGGGGTTTAAGATTGACAACTGTGGGGGACCAACAAGGGATTAGTAACATGACTACATTAACTTTCAACCTATCACAGTGAATAGAAGGTGTGGTAAGACTGCCCACACTGCGGCAAATCTTATCCAATCATAACCAAGAAAACTCTAACCAATCAGGGATCAAGAATTTTGTGAGGGGAGAACATATTTGAAAATAAAATATTATATAGAACCGGGGTATATAAAACTCTAACATGCACCAACAATACTAATCAACATTCTTTAAACAACTTGTCATCTCCGAGGGATTGTAATTGTCCATCTATGAAAGAAAGTCCACTATTAAAGTCCAATTTATTACACGCAGTCCTCGTTGTATTCCTTATATACTTTGCGCCATTTGCAGTACATTTTTTCCTTTTTCCTCTTGTCCTCCACAACAGGGATCATACTGGGAGGGACTGGAACTAGAGTGGGGTGACTGGGAGCAACTGAGCCCATGCAGGGGGTAACTTAGATCCTCCTAGGATAGAGTGGTATTGTACTGGAAGTGACTGGGGTCATCCTGGGAGTTACTGGAACCACACTGGGAGCAACTGGGATCATAGTGGGAGCAGCTGGGTCCCTGCTGGGCTCATACTGGGATCACACTGGGACTGACAGGGATCATCCTGGGAGTAACTGCAGTAACACTGAGAGCGTGTGACTGGGACTGCAACCATACTGGGGATGAGTGGGATCAAACTGGATTCGTACTGGAAGTGTCTGGAAGTTCCTGGGATCATTGGGGGTGACTGGACTCATACTGGGATCATACTGGGAGCAACTGGGACCATGCAGGGGCAAATGGCATCGTCCAGGCAGTGCCTGACAGTGCCTGGGGCCATCCTGGACTCAGACTGGGAGTCCCTGAGAGGGAAAGGAACCATGCTGGGGGGCCTGGGAGCAACTGGGACCACCTTGGGGGTAGCTGTGAAATGAAGAACTGTATTAGAAATTGTCAGCCATAGAATTGCTGTATTTTAGACAAGTTCTTGAAAAGGACACAGCTACCACAGAACTCGTGGAGTTTAGTGAGCTTGGAAGGTCTCGAGGGAAAGTGCAGAGTTACCATTTCTTCTGAAGATCCTTTACAGGCAAGAATTTTGGTAAAAACAGAGACGGTTCTTGCAGCTGTGAAGAGATTGATAGAAAGTGAGACAGGACAGAAAACAGATCCACGAGACTGGGCCTAGGCCTTGATCCAGTTCCAGAGGGCAGGAAAGCATGCCAGAAGCATGGGGGCCAGAGAAGAAGAGAGCAAGAAAGGTGTTGATGCCCTGCCCCAGGGGTGGCTTTATGACCTCCGAGGCAATTCCAGGGGGGTGTAGGGTGGGTGGAAAACCGTGTGGAACAGGGGAGGTAATGGAGTCCAACCCTCAGCCCTGGCCAGGCCCATTCCCAAGAGTCACAGCCTATGCCCCAGAGGATCATCCAAGTGCTCCTGGAGCTCTGTCAGCCTTGGTGCTGTGCCCACTGCCCTGGGGAGCCTGTTCAGTGCCAACCACCCTCTGGGGGAAGAACCCAGAGCAGAGCTCAGTCCTGCCCCTCCTCTGCCCCTCCCGAGGAAGTTGGAACTGCAGGGAGGTCCCCTCAGTCTCATCCAGCTGAACACACCAAGTGCCCTCAGTGTCCTCACACGCCTTCCCCTCCAGGCCGTTCCCCATCCTCTTGGCCTCCTTTGGACACTCTTCAATGGCTCAATCTCTCCCTTCCATTGTGTCCCCCCCAAACTGCCCCAGTCTTGCAGGTGAGGCCGCCCCAGGGCAGAGCAGAGCGGGACAATCCCCTCCCTGATGCCCCCAGCACAGGCTTGGCCCTCCTGGCTGCCAGGGCACTGCTGACTCAGGGCCAACTGGCACCCACCAGCACCCCCAGGGCCCTTTCCTGGCACTGCTTCCCAGCCTCTCATTCCCAGTGTGTCCATCCAGCCGGGGTTGCCCCATCCCAGGGCAGGATCCGGCCCTTCCCCCTGTTGAACTTCCCATGGTTGGAGATTCCCAACCCTTGGATCTGTCCAGGTCTCTCTGCAGGGCCTTCCTGCCTTGCAGGGGCTCAGCAGCTCCTCCCAGTTTTGGGTCACCTGCAAACTTGCTCAGTGTCCCTTCCAGTGCTGAGTCCAAGTCATTGATGGAGATGTTGGAGAGCACAGGGCCCAAGATGGAGCTCTGTGGGAACCCCACTAGTGACAGGTCACAGTCTGATGTCACCCCCATCACTGTTACAGGGTCCCTTTGGTTCCATGAGCCCCACATGTGGTGGTTCTCCCCCAGCTGGCCTGGGGGATTCGGGAAGAATTAAAGTTAACAGGAACCTTTGTTCAGGGGAGAATTACGCCCGGACCCGGAAGTTGTAACAATATGGTTTTCCGGGTAAAATGTGCTGAACACAGCAAAATGTGTTTCGTGACATGCGCAGTAAGCAGAGTTATATAACACCGTTAGTGGCCAATGGAAGAATATTTATGTATGTGGGAACCAGTGGAGAGTTGACATGTGTAGCCTAAAAAGTGTATAAAAGTAGCAGACATCGTGCAATAAAGTGTTCCAGCCTCTGGATCCACAAGGGTTTTGTGTTGTGTCCCACCTCAACCGCGACAATTGGAGACCCCGACGCGATCAACGGAGGAAGAGCGAAGAGAAGAAGCAGCGAAAAAGAAGACCTGGACTTTGTCGCCGAACGAGCCCTGACCGGCGATCCGCAGAAGACGAAACAGAGACGCAGCACGGCAGACCCGGGGCTTGGGGCCCGCGCCGTTCGCTGCGGCAGCCTCTGCCACTGCTCTTCTGCTGAACTGAAAGAGGAGAGATCTCCGCCTTAGCCTCCGGTTTTTGTTACGGAGCAGCCAGGCTTTTTGCAATCGTCTGCCGCAGTAGCTTAGCTTTCTAACTCGGAGCTGAGGAGATCGAACTTGGAGTCTGCACTCGCTGCTTGCCTTTTTGAAAACTTTGCCTTTGCTTTTGCTGCCGCGTCTGCCCCCCCCGCCTGCTTTCGCCAGCCAAGCCGAGCTGAGGAATCTGAGCTGAGCTGCGCCTGCTGGCTCGTTGCTAGGTAACAACGATAGCTGAGTAACAGAGTTCTGGCTGGGGTTTTTAACCCCTGCAGCTGCGAACTTTAGTTGCTATATTGCCGTACTACTGTTTTGCTATTCTGCCTTTGTTGCTGCTTAATTTTCTCTTCGCTAAACTGCCTTACAGTCTAAAGTAATTTCTGTAAGTCAGTCCTCTAACTTGGTCAAGTAAATAGTTACATGTCCCGAACGAGGACGGAGTAAGACAGCTTCGAGATAGCTGTTGGAGGCGGGAAAACTCCGGTGTAGCTAATAAGAACGACAAGGGAGTCGTTCATAGGCCGGCCAAAAATATTTTTGAGACACCTGTTTAAAAAACAGGTGAGCCACCGGAGCAAAAATGGGTTCCATGTTGTCCAAAGAGGATGAAACTATCATTCAAATGTGGCAAATGCTGTTGGAAGAACATGGAGTTAAGATGAGTGCCTTGTTCCTACAAAAAATGTTGAAGTGGAGCAAAGACCAGGGTTTTCAGGCAACGTCTGAGGTTGCCTTTAGTGAATCTGTGTGGGATGATTTAGGCCGTCGGTTATTTGAAGCATCCACACACGGAGATGAGAGAGCAGTACAATTACTAACTACATGGCGGGTGTTAAGGGAAACACTGCAAGACCATAAAAAATCAGGAGGTTCTGGGGCAGTGTCGGTTGCTGTCCCTAGAGAAGCTTCTACAGGAGCTTCCACAGAAACTCCTAGGGAGACCTCTGGGAATGCTCAAGGGAAAAGTTCTGGGAACTCTGTAACTCCTGATATCACAAATCCTCCCCCTGTAAATCCTGCTGCTGCCAGCTCTCCTGCTGTGACTCCCTCGGCCCCTCCGCTCGAACCTTGTGAGAGCGAAACTCCCTTAGTTTCGCCTCCTCCCCCCTCTAAGGGCGGGGGGGCGAAACTTTCAAAAGTAAAAGGGTTTCGTTCAGCAAAACGGGGGCTGTTATGGGATGATTCAGATGAGATATACGGACCTAGGTCCCCTGCGGTCAAGAGTAGGTCCTATAAATCTCCGCAGGAATTGGCAAAAACTTCTCCTGCAAAAATCGGCAAGGCCAAAGGCAAGAAGGCTCATAAACACCTCCCAGAGCCTTCTGATCCTCCTATGTATCCTCCTCTGCCATCGGGATCTGATAGCCATTCTGATGAAAGTGAGGAGGAGACATCTGAGGAGGACGCTTTCGTGCCTGTACAATCACAAAAGGCACAAAGCAGTATCGTCCGTCACAAGCCTTCTCGAAAGTGGAAGCTGCCCCCTGCACAAGTTACCGTCCGGCCCCGTGATCCTTTAACATTCTGGCAAAAGGTCAAAGCTCGGGCGATGCAAGAGGGAAATTGGGAGTTAGCAGATCAGATTGATGCCCCGTGGGAGGGTGCTTCTCATCAGGTAGCCTGCTTACCAAGTGGGGAGGCTGGGGCTTTCCCGGTGGTGAGGGGGGATCCAGCTAATGGACAGCCTGATGAGCACCGCCCATTTTCATGGAAGGTGATTCAGGAGTTACAAAAAACAGCAGTGCAGTATGGGTCCAACTCAGCCCCTACTATGCGTATGCTTAGGCTATTGGCTATGGAGGAAATGACCCCATATGATATACAGATGCTTGCCCAGATTCTATTTCCCCCAGTGCAATTCTCAGTATTCCAGTCAGTCTGGTTCAAAAGGGCTGCAGCACAGGGATTAAGAAATTTGCAATGGCCTCAAGATGACCCCCGGTATGGAAATGGTGGTGATGTCCTTACTGGTACAGGACAGTTTTCTAACCCTCAACATCAGGCACAATGGCCTCCTTTAGTATTAGAGCAAGTTAAAGCTGTAGGCATGGAGGCAATTTTTCGTACTGCTGAGCTGTCAGCTCCTAAACCCAGATATGCCTCTATTAGGCAAGGTGCTAATGAGCCATATTTGCCTTTTGTTGAGAGACTACTGGCTTCTGTGGAGAAGCAGATTTATGATGCTAATCTGCGTGATGCCATGGTGAAACAGTTAGCAAGAGACAATGCCAATGCAGACTGTCGGAAGATCCTTCATACTTTACCAGATGATGCCTCACTTGATGATATGATTCAAGCATGTTCAAAAGTAGACTCAGTGGACTACCAGATGGCTGCATTGGCTAAGGCTATGGCTGCGGTTAATACCACGGGCCATCGCTGTGTCTCTTGCGGTAAAAAGGGCTCCCGGAAATCAAAAAAGAATTCACCCACACAGTCAGCAATAACAACTTGCCTTAGATGTGGGAAAGCAGGGCATTTTGCTAAGAACTGTCGGTCAACTCATCACGCTGATGGACATGTGCTGTCGGGAAACGGGAAGACGAGCGCGAGGCAGCGCGCTCTGACACAAGTACCTGCTCCGATCAATCAGCTAACCCAGCACTTCCAGAGACCACAGGCCTATGCGACCGATTGTCAGGAGAGACGAGGGGAGCAGCCGGGATGGATGTATCCACAGCTTCAACAGTAACCATTTCCACCATGGGGGTTCATAAAGTCCCTCTGGACGCTTGGGGACCTATTGGGAGGGGCTTAAGTGCCTTGCTAATTGGTAGGTCGAGTGCTACCATCCAGGGGATCATGGTGCATGTCGGAGTAATCGATGCCGATTACACCGGACAGATATGTGCCATGGTATCAACACCCACCCCCCCTCTTTGTATTGAAAAGGGAACGTGCATTGCTCAACTTATACCCTTTATGAGCTGTGTTCCTAGGACAAAAGATGTCACCCGAGGCACAGGAGGATTTGGATCCACTGGAGTTCCTCAAGTCCATTGGACAACGACTGTGAAGGACTGTCGGCCTCAAATGACCTGCGTGCTGAGTATGGCACACGCGTCTCCCGCTACAGCAAAGGTATCTGGCTTGCTGGACACTGGTGCGGACATTACCATCATTTCCCTAAAGGACTGGCCTGCTTCTTGGCCCTTGGTCCCGGCCTCTCAGGCTGTTATAGGTCTGGGAGGTACTTCCACTGGGTCTCTTGCGGCTAAACCAGTGCTCATCACCAACCCAGAGGGCCAGGCTGCCACCCTTCGGCCCTATGTGGTTGCAGCACCTTTGAACTTGTGGGGACGGGACTGCCTTTCTCAGTGGGGAGTCCGTCTCACTACGGATTTTCCCTAGGGGTCACTGTGATGCAGGGTGTGAGACAACCCACAGTAGCTTTAAAATGGTTATCAGATAAGCCTGTGTGGGTTGAACAGTGGCCCCTTAACAAAGAGAAACTTATTGCCCTGCACACTCTAGTTAAAGAACAGTTGGAAGCAGGTCATATCGAACCATCACACAGTCCATGGAACACTCCTGTGTTTGTCATAAAGAAGAAATCAGGGAAATGGAGGCTCCTGCAGGATTTACGTCGAGTCAATGAGGTGATGGCTACCATGGGAGCATTGCAGCCAGGGTTACCCTCGGCAACAATGATTCCCATGAATTGGCCTATTGTTATCATTGACTTGAAAGACTGCTTCTTTACCATTCCCCTACATGCAGACGATAAGGAAAAGTTTGCATTTACTGTTCCTTCGATAAACCGTGCTGAGCCTTCTAAACGGTATCACTGGAAGTTTTTGCCACAGGGCATGAAAAATTCACCCACAATTTGTCAATGGTTTGTTGCCCAGGCCTTGAGCCCTGTTAGAGAGACCTATCCGGAAGGGTATTGTTACCATTATATGGATGATATCCTCCTAGCGGCTCCTTCCAGTGAGATGCTGTCTGCCATGGAGTCCAACACCCATGCTTCTCTGAAACAGTATGGTTTGATTGTGGCTCCTGAGAAAGTACAGCGTGCTCAGCCATGGCTTTACCTTGGCATGAAGGTACTCGAACGTACCGTTCAGCCACAGGCCCTCAAATTGGGAACAAATATTAGGACTCTAAATGATGTCCAAAAATTGGCAGGGACTATAAATTGGTTGCGTCCCTATCTTGGCCTGACTCCATCCCAAATTCAGCCTTTACTTGATCTTCTTAAAGGCGATTCTGACCTTCGAGCTCCTCGGAAATTGACCCCCCAAGCAAAGCAAGTTATTGCTTTAGTGGAACAGTGCATGCAAACTAAACACTTATGGAGAATTGCCACTGATGTTGCAATTCATGTGTATATTCTTATCGAAAGCATGGTTCCTTTTGCCATGATTGCACAATGGAACCCTGCCTGGCAAGATCCCCTGCATGTGCTAGAATGGCTTTTCCTGTCAGTGCGCTCCAAGAAAACAGCTCCCGGTTTGTTTGAGCTTCTGGCACAGCTAATTGTCAGAGCACGTACCCGTTGCACGGAACTTGTTGCACGTGACCCTGAGGTCATTGTAGTTCCTGTGCAACTAGACTATTTTGAATGGTGCATGGCCAACAGTTCCGCCTTACAAGCGGCACTGACCAATTATACTGGTACTATTAAGTACCATTTACCCTCCCACCCCCTGTGTAAATTGCACGAACAAGTCACGTTAAGTCAGAAGCTGCTTTCTTGCACAACGCCTGTGCCTGGACCCACTGTATTTACTGATGGGTCCGGAAAGACAAACAAGGCTGCTGTGACTTGGCACGATGGTCACAGTTGGCAACACATTGTCGAACTCCAGGAAGGTTCACCCCAGGTCGTCGAATTACGCGCAGTTACTATTGCGTTTCAGCATTTTTCCTGCCCCCTCAATATAGTCACTGATTCTGCATACGTGGCTGGCTTAGTTCGACGCCTGGATAAAGCGGTCCTTCGAGAGGTTTCAAATGCCCTTTTGTTTGGGGTCCTTCGTCTGTTGTGGGAAACGATTCAAAAACGTACTAATTCTTATTATATTTTACATGTGCGCAGTCATACCACTTTGCCAGGTTTCATCGCCACGGGGAATGCTCGCGCAGATCGCCTTGTTTCACCAGCCGCTTTGGGTCCAGTGCCCGATCTTCGTCAACAGGCCATCACTTCGCATCAATTTCTTCACCAAAGCCGGCGTGCCTTGGAACGGCAGTTTCATTTGACGTCTGCTGAAGCCCGCTCCATTATTGCTGCATGCCCTGACTGTCAAGGTCAATCGGTACCTGCCTTTTATGGCACTAACCCGAGAGGGCTGCAAGCTTTACAGATCTGGCAAACTGATGTGACCCACATTGCGGAATTTGGCCGTTTGAAATGCGTACATGTATCTGTGGATACCTTCTCCTCTGTTATAGTCGCTACTGCCCATGCAGGTGAAACTGCCCGGGATGTCATTCGCCATTGGCTGCGGGCCTTTTCTACGTGTGGAGTGCCACACCAAATTAAGACTGATAATGGCCCTGCTTATCTCTCTTCCCGGGTGCAATCTTTTCTCCGAATGTGGGGAATTTCTCACGTCACTGGTATTCCTCACTCTCCCCAGGGTCAAGGTATTGTGGAACGAGCACATGGTATCCTTAAGCGTCAATTAGAAAAACAGAAGGCGGGAATGTCTGGGGAAACCCCCGAAGCTCGCCTCGCTAAGGCTACCTATGTGCTCAATTTTGTTAACATCGCGGAGGGCCAGCAGGATCCACCCATGGTCCGGCATTTTGGCTCCTTACAAAAGTCCACACCTGTCTCCCCTGGGGTGAAAGTTAGGGTAAAAGATTTGCACACAGGGCAGTGGTCTCAACCGTGTGAACTAT
This sequence comes from Myiozetetes cayanensis, assembly GCF_022539395.1. Lineage (NCBI taxonomy): Eukaryota > Metazoa > Chordata > Aves > Passeriformes > Tyrannidae > Myiozetetes > Myiozetetes cayanensis. The sequence continues at coordinate 29,609 of NW_026087562.1, forward strand.
TAACTTGGGGCAGAGGGTATGCTTGTGTTTCCACAGATGAAGGACCACGCTGGGTACCTGCTCGATGTGTCCGCCCTGTACTGGATGAACCACGCCCACAAGATACGTGAAGTCCATCTATGGCCACACCTGACAACTGAATGCTACTGCCATGGACTAATAACGAAAGCACTGTCTGGGCTGTAACTCTTGCCTGTTCGTTTAGTTGTTTTTGTATTATCGATATTGCCGTGGTTTGTGTCTCCCTTGCAAGGGGCCCCGCAATGGATGGCACTCGTTGGCGGTTTCTTTAATACAAAAACAGGGGGAATTGTGGTGGTTCTCCCCCAGCTGGCCTGGGGGATTCGGGAAGAATTAAAGTTAACAGGAACCTTTGTTCAGGGGAGAATTACGCCCGGACCCGGAAGTTGTAACAATATGGTTTTCCGGGTAAAATGTGCTGAACACAGCAAAATGTGTTTCGTGACATGCGCAGTAAGCAGAGTTATATAACACCGTTAGTGGCCAATGGAAGAATATTTATGTATGTGGGAACCAGTGGAGAGTTGACATGTGTAGCCTAAAAAGTGTATAAAAGCAGCAGACATCGTGCAATAAAGTGTTCCAGCCTCTGGATCCACAAGGGTTTTGTGTCGTGTCCCGCCTCAACCGCGACACCCACATGTCATAATAGCCCTTTGATTCCATGAGATTCCACAGTGTCCCTGGGTTAATTTGGTTCCCTGAGGTCCTGGAGTGTCACAGTGGCCTTTAGGTTCCATGAGGCCCTGGAGTGTCACAGGGTTCCCCGGTTCCATGATATTCCCAGTGCCTCAATGGAGCCTTGATTCCATAAGTTCTGCAGTGTCCCGGGTTTACTTTTCTACCCTGAGAAAAACCTCCTGAAACCATGACATTATCCTCCTCTGCATTCTATTCCCTTTTTCATCACACAGTGTTCCAGGGATCCTTTGGTTCCATGACGTCCTGCAGTGTCCCAGTAGCCCCTTCATTCCTTTGTGCCACTGGAGACACCCCGTAATCCTGCCCTGCCTTGTCCATGGCTACTGAGCCTTCTGAAAAGTTGGAAAGGGGTTCAGCAGCAGTGATCCCCATCCTGCTGGCTCTGCTTCCCAACCTGACCAGCATGGCCAGGGCAGGCTCAGCCCAGGGTGCCACAGACCCTCCCTCTGCAGAGCAGCCCCTCCAGCTCAGGGCCCTGCAGGGATCCCAGGCTGGGATCTGCAACTGTCCAAGGCAGCCTGGACACACTGCCCTGGGCAAAGGGATGTGCCTGCAGAAGAGCAAGGCAGCATTTCTGTGCCTGCACAGAGGAATCCATGGCACAGAGAAAGCTCTTTCTGCAGCCCCCCTGGGGACAGGCTGCTCTGTCCCTGGGCCAGGACTCTGTGCTGGGCTGGGCAGAGGGGCTGGCACTGAGGGGCACAGTCAGGCTGTGCTGGGCATCTCCTGCAGATGACACCAGGACTCCTGCAGGTGCCCTGAGCTCCATTTGCTGCTGCCATGCTGAGTGTCCAGCCCCTGAGCTGATGGGGATGCTGAGACTCCTGTCTGTGCCCCAGGAGCTACTGTGCCCTTCAGAGGGGCTGGGGCTGTGGGGGGAGTGCCCAGAGCTCTGCAGCACCCTGGGGTGGGTACTGCTGTGGGGCCAGAGAGGACTGGGCTGCTCCACCAGTTGATCTCTAGAATGAAATCACTTTTGATTTTCTCCTGAAGAACCACAAAAATATGTGTTTTGTCCTGAGCACTAATCTGGAACTGTGAGATAATAGAAAAGGTTTTGGTGTCAGGGATGTTGAGAAGGCTGGGCAATGTCACTGGGAGACCTCTTCCAAACCCTACAAAGGCCAGAGCCACCCCAGAGGTTCCTGGGGCCTTGGCAAAGGCAGACATGAACCAGTCTGCAAACAGGGCAGCAAGGAGGCTTGGCAGAGTTCCAGACTGCTCAGGCTCAGCAGGGAAGGGGACATGGCAAGTCCTCCTGCAGCCATTCCCAGGCATGGGAAGGACAAGTCAAGGATTGCAGAACCCCTGTGGGAGGCAAAGAAGGGGATGTTGTGTGCCCAGACTTCAGAAATTTTGTGCAGTGCCACAGTGGCCCCTTGATTCCATGAGGTTGCGCAGGGTCATCACAAAGCTCACCCCAACCAGATGAAAGTTTGTGGCAGATTAGGAGGAAATGGGACAAAAAGGATTGGATATTTGGACAAGGAAAGAGGGGGTTGGTCAATAGAGAGGAAAGATTTTAATGAGGTAAAAAGAGGTTCGGGGAATGCTGAGAGTGCTGAAACACTGACTGTGCAAACCCTCCTGATGGACCTTTATCCCTAACACTCCCCAAAAGTGCTGCCCCTCCCATTGACAGGAATCCACTGCTCTAATTCCAAACCAGAAAAAGCCCAAACCCAGAACTCCAGACTCTTAATTGTACTCTAATGCCCACCCCAGTCCCAAATCTGTATTACAAATATGAACAGCCGAGCTTTAATCTTGACACGGTCCAAAAACTCTTCCCCTAATCATGAACCAGACCCTGCCAGCAGAACAACAAACCTTCCAAAGTTATGCCCAATCCCCACCCTGAGCTCTAAAGCCCAAGCCCTGACCATGAAGCACCCCCAGAGCCCTTGGGAGCAGGGCAAGGACCTGCAGGGCCCAGAGCAGGCCCAAGGGGTTGGCAGAGCAATGGGAGGTGACCTGGATCTGCTCAGCTCTGCAGGGACCCCCAGCAGAAGGGCCTGGGCTCTGTCAGGGATGTCCTGTGGCACAGGGGCTCAGCATCAAAGCCAAGAAGGCCAAGTGCACATGGCAGCAGCCAGAGCTGGGGGACAGCAGAGACATCAGGGAGGGCCCAGAAATGCTGCTGGGAGGGGGGTGGGAAAGCAGGAGGGGTGTGTGCAGCCTGCAAGGCCAGAGGAGCAGCAGGGCCAGGGGAGCACAGCCTGCAGCAGAGATGGCCAAGGGCTCTGGCAGGGCTGCAAGGCCCAAAGGCACCCAGGCCTTTGTGCCCTTGGCTCTGGCAGCTGCCTCTGCCCCTCAGGCCACCACAAGCAACTTTCCTTTGTCTGCCTGCACTCCTGGCCTGCAAGGATCTGCTCTAAGGAGTCCCTGGGGAGGCTTTGTCAGTGCCTGCCCTCAGTGGGGCCCAGCAATGCTTCAAGGGACTGGGAGTTTGGCTTCTGACTTCTTGAGCAGCTTCTTCAATCTTCTCTCAGTACCTGGAGATGGTGGATTCATCTCCAAATACACCATGGAGCTCATTAAAATCCAGAAATCCCTCGTGATCTCTTTGTCTTCCTTTAATTTTCTTCAAAGCAATTTCAAAATAAGTCTTCAAATTTGTACCATTTTTTTTTTCTTCTTTTAATTCCAGGATGGATGTTTTTTAGCTCAGAGGAGAGGTGACAGAGGTGTTCTCCAAGTGATCTTGATCCTGAGTGTCTCCTGAGGAGATCCAGACTGACCCTGTACGATCAGCTTTGCTCCTCCCCCGCCAAATTCACTAGTTCTGACATGGCCCATCTTGGAATGACATCACCCTTCCTGCATTAGAATTTGATCTCTGCAGTTGGATGTTCCAGCCCCATGGCACCGTCTCCCACCTGCTCTCCTTAGAGCTCTGCTTGCACACAGGCCAAAGGAGAAGTTTTACTCTTTCTAAGAAAAGAAAAGAAATGTAAACCATAAACAACCTCCCTAAACATGAAAACACCTGTAACTACATGTCAGCACAAGCTCCCCCTAATGCTGTCACCTTTCTATCAGGGACAACGTTATCAGAAAGGTTTTTCACAGGTCAATACAAAAGCATTGATAGAAACACAATTCAGGAGCTTGCTGTATTGGTTCTTTAGGATACATGCCTGGAACAGAGACAAGTACAACAGTCATTCAAACACTACAAAACATGCTTTTATTGCAGTGAGAGTAAAAAACTCTTAGCAAAGAGGATCAAAAGCTAAACAAGAATACAAGAAAAACTACTTAATCTATTGGTGTTCATACAATAGTACGAACAGCCTCTGTTACAGTATTAGCTCTTAAAAAGGGAATTAAAGGGATTTAAAAAAGGATATAAAATGTTTGCTTTTTTGGTTGCTTCCTATCAATAAACTGTGCTCAGACAGGCCAGGGCTACCAGGGTCTGCAGGGGCTGGTCGGTGCACCCCCAAGTCCCTTTCCTGCTGAGCAGCTCTCAAGCCCCTCTGCCCCCAGCCTGGAGCATTCCAGGGGGTTGCTGTGACCCAAGTGCAGGCCCTGACACTTGGCCTGATTGATGCAGCCTGACCAGATCCCTCTGCAGAGCCTTCCTGCCCTGCAGCAGATCCACACTCACACCCAACTTCATGGGATCCACGAATTTCCTGAGGGGGCACTCGATCCCCTCATCCAGATCACCAATAACAATGTTAAACAGGAGCAGCCCCAACCCTGAGCCCTTGGGAACCCCACTAGTGATCGGCCCCACCTGGATTTCGTTCCATCCCCACCACTCCCTGGGCTATGAGCCAGTTTTTCCCCCAGCAAACAGTTCCCTCATCCAGGCCATGAGCAGCCAGTTTGTGCAGGAGATGCTGTGGGAGATGGGGTCAAAGGCTTTCCTGAAGTCAGGACAGACACATCCCCAGCCTTTCCCTCAGCTGCCGAGGGGGTCATTTGTCACAGAAGGAGACCAGGTTGGTCCGGCAGGACCTGCCTTTCCCAAATCCACACTGGTTGGGCCTGATCCCTTGGATGTCCTGCCCATGCCATGGGATGGTGATGGGAGAAACAGAAACTTGACTCACAGAATGCCCAAATATGGAACAATGTACTCTTAGAGAAGTCCTGGAGAATTAGATCAAGGATGTAACACAAACAAACAGGATGTAAATAAGCTCTGTGTCCCCACATAAGGGGAAGAACAAACGTAACACTTTTTGGTGGTGGAACAGGATGACGATGGGCCTGCTCAGGAACTGAGGGCAAGGCAACAGAGGAAGCCTGGAAGGACCAAAGAAGGACCTCTGGGGGAGTGACTCTGTGAAACAAACTAATGAATATGTATTAAGCAAACCTGCACATCTAATCAATATGTAATCAGTGTGTGCAATAAGAAGCCCTGTCCATCTGTCATTTGGCACCTTCCGTTAGAGAAGCTTCCCTGCCAATGTCCAGTGCTGAATAAAGAATAATTCCTGCTTCTTATCACTTACAAATTGGGATGGAGATGTTTGTTTCTGCCACCTTTTGGTATCAGGGCCATTGTGACACTTTGGAACCTCCTGGAATCCAAGGGCCATTGCCACAGTGCAAGGCCTTATGGAGCCAAAGGCCCTTGGACACTGGGGCAGCTCACAGAATCCAGGGGCCTTGATGACACTCCAGGGCATCACAGAACCAAAGGAGTCCCAGGAAGGTGCTGAACCTCATGGAATCAAGGGGGCATTGTGACACTGTGACACTGTGACATTGTGACCCTGCAGGGCCATGTGGAGACAGGGACCATTGTGACCCTGTGCAACCTCACAGCACCAAGGGCCACTGTGACACTGCAGGGCCTCATGGATTCAAAGGAGTGCTGGGACACTCTGGACCTGATGGAATCACAGTGCAATTGGGACACCACAGAACCTCATGGAATCCTCAGGACCACTGTGACATATGGGAATCTTCTGGTGAAACAGGAAGGGTTAATCAAAACACTTTTACTGTAAACCCACAAGAGCCCCCCTTACCCCCTGTATTTCGTTTACTGTAAACTGTACTTTTACAAGAAGGCTATGTTCTCTATTAAGAGCATTAGACCTTAAAGGAACCACAACAAACACTAGACAAAGAACTCAACACACATAAATCTCATCCAGAGGAGCCAAGGTAGACATTTGAATAGGTAAAGTAGGCCTAGAGCCAAAGGTCTCTTCAAGCCTGGACGATCAGGACACGAGAACAATGGATAGAACAAAAGATCACGGATGTCACCCGAGGAAGATGAGTAAAATGCAGACCCCAGGATGAAGGCAGGCAGGAACTCCCACCATAATATTCCTCAAAATAGAGACCATGCCTCAATCTCTACCCCGACTCCATCTGCTATGAATATTGTAATCTAATGATGCAATAATATGAATATGCATGTGATTATGCTGTAATCATGATTAGAAACTGTATAAATTGCTTGTTTTTACTGAACCACTTAGGAGCTTTTTGTCCAGCCTGAGCTGGAAGCTACCCCGACGTCGTTAATCATTCAATAAATACCTGCTGTTTATGGGCTCAAAATTCTGCCTTTAAGCAGTTTTTTTTTAAAGCTGCCTTTTTTTTGGGCATCACTGGAATCAAGGGACCGTGGTGACAGTGCAGGGCCTATGGAGCATAAGGGACCATTGTAACACCGTGGAACCTCATGGAATAAAGGAACCTGTGAGACACTGGATTATTGTGATAATTCTTGACTCAGAAAAACTGCAGTGTGTGTGTGGGTGGGGAAGGGACATGTGGAATTTCCCAAAGGTGAGGTGGTGCCCTGTTCCATTGCCCAGCCCTTGGAGCCTCCTTGGGCAGCCCTGGAGCTGCTGTCAGTCCAAAGCAGCCTGGGAGCACTGCCCCATCCCACAGCCTGGAGCCCCTAACCCAGCCCCAGACTGGCTCCAGCACACCAGGAGCTCTGCCCCTCACCCTCCTGGAGTCCCAGAGTGGCTAGTGGGCCACAAGTCCCCCCTAGGGGTGGGCACGGGGGGCAGAGCAAATCAAACACCACGTGGTTGGACCCTCCATCTGGGCACGGGGAAGCTGCACTGGCACCAGACTGTGGGTGGGAGCTGCACTTCTCTCTCTTTCCTTACTTCTTCTTATTCACTCAGTCCCTCATAATATTTTAGGAAACTTAAGACTGGATGTGTTGGGTTTTTGCTGACTTGTCTGGGTGTGCCTGTGCTCAGTCAATGCTTTGGGGAATGCTCTGTTCTGGTGGAATGTTGCCCTTTCACCTTTTGCTAAGCTCCCTTCTTCTCTAAAGTTTACCAGTAAAAGTGTGTTTTTTGACCTCCTGAGAGGACAAAAGTGTGTTGCATCTTTTCCACTGTGCTCCCTCAAGGTCCTTAAAGAACTGAAGTCCCTTTTCAAATCTCTGGAGGGTGGATATTTTTGATGCCTTTTATATTTTTTAAAAGAAAACCCCTTTGATGAGCTCATAGCTCAAACCTGGGGTCTTACAGTCACCATCCCTGGAAGTGTTCAGAAATCACCGAACTGTGGCACTTGGGGACACGGTTCAGTGGTGAAGATGCCAGTGTTGGGTTAATGGTTGGACTCCATGATCTCAGAGATCTTTTCCAACCTTAACAATTCTGTGATTCTGTGGTGACTCAACCACTTCTCTGGACATTCTGTTCCAATGCTTGATAACCCTCAGCCATCCCTTTGATGCTGCAGCCAAGGAAACTCATGGAATGAAGGGGCCATTGTGACCCTGCAGGGCCTCAGGGAACCTTGTCTGTTGGGAAACACAAAGGGATGTGTGGGGGTGTTTCACTGACAACCAGGAGAATTTTGGAGAGGGACCTTTACACACCCAGATCTTGATGTGTCCACACATCTCTGCCTGGGTGTGGGTGTGAATTGACTGTGGTATGAATTTTGTTATTGTAAATTTATAATTCAGTCATTGTGAAAATTTTAGCAAATGCTATTGAGTCACTTGATAACAGTTTAATTGGTAATGATTTGGTTCTACTAATGTCTTTTGCCTCCTTGCACTTGTGTCCAGATCTTTTGCACCCCTAACCCTCTTGCATCCAAGGTTCTGTATAAATCATCCTTTCATCAAAAAATATATTTTTGTGAGATCAACTTAAAAATTTTCCTCCTCAGCCAAACTACAAAACAACTCCAATTAGTTATTGAAAGATATGAAGATAATTAAAGGAAGGAAAATAATTTGTTTGTCTGTATTCTAATGAGCCCCACAGCGTGTTTAGAGACAAGTCCATCATCCTCAAGTACTGAGAGAAGATTGAAGAAGCTGCTCAAGAAGTCAGAAGACAAAGCCCAAGTCCCTTGAAGCATTGCTGGGCCCCACTGAGGGCAGGCACTGACAAAGCCTCCCCAGGGACTCCTTAGAGCAGATCCCTGCAGGCCAGGAGTGCAGGCAGACAAAGGAAAGTTGCTTGTGGTGGCCTGAGGGGCAGAGGCAGCTGCCAGAGCCAAGGGCACAAAGGCCTGGGTGCCTTTGGGCCTTGCAGCCCTGCCAGAGCCCTTGGCCATCTCTGCTGCAGGCTGTGTTCCCCTGGCCCTGCTGCTCCTCTGGCCTTGCAGGCTGCACACACCCCTCCTGCTTTCCCACCCCCTCCCAGCAGCATTTCTGGGCCCTCCCTGATGTCTCTGCTGTCCCCCAGCTCTGGCTGCTGCCATGTGCACTTGGCCTTCTTGGCTTTGATGCTGAGCCCCTGTGCCACAGGACATCCCTGACAGAGCCCAGGCCCTTCTGCTGGGGGTCCCTGCAGAGCTGAGCAGATCCAGGTCACCTCCCATTGCTCTGCCAACCCCTTGGGCCTGCTCTGGGCCCTGCAGGTCCTTGCCCTGCTCCCAAGGGCTGTGGGGGTGCTTCATGGTCAGGGCTTGGGCTTTAGAGCTCAGGGTGGGGATTGGGCATAACTTTGGCAGGTTTGTTGTTCTACTGGCAGGGTCTGGTTCATGGTTAATAGAAGAGCTTTTTGGGCTGAGTCAGGATTAAAGCTTGGCTTTTCATATTGGTAATACAGGTTTGGGATTGGGGTGGGCATTACAGGATAAATAAGAGTCTGGAGTTCTGGGTTTGGGCTTTTTCTGATGTGGAATGAGAGCAGTGGATTCCTGTCAATGGGAAAGGCAGCACTTTTGGGGAGTGTTGGGGCTTGAGGTTACAAAGAGGGTAAAGGTCCATCAGGAATGTTTACAAAGTCAGTGTTTCAGCACCCTCAGAATTCCCTGAACCTCTTTTTACCTCGTCAAAATCTTTCATCTCTGTTGGCCAAGCCCCAGTTCCTTGCCCAAATATCCAATCCTTTTTGTCCCATTTCCTCCTAATCTCCCCTAAACTTTCATCTGGTGGGGGTGAGCTTTCTGATGACCCTGTGCAACCTCATGGAATCAAGGGGCCACTGTGGCACTGCACAGACTTGCTGAAGTCTAGGCACACAACATCCCCTTCTTTTCCCTTCCACAGGGCTTCTGCAATCCCTGCCTTGTCCTTCCCATGCCTGGGAATGGCTGCAGGAGGACTTGCCATGTCCCCTTCCCTGCTGAGCCTGAGCAGTCTGGAACTCTGCCAAGCCTCCTTGCTGCCCTGTTTGCAGACTGGTTCCATGTCTGCCTTTGCCAAGGCCCCAGGAAGCTCTGGGATGGCTCTGGCCTTTGCAAGGGTTTGGGAGAGGTCTCCCAGTGACATTGCCCAGCCTTCTCAACATCCCTGACACCAAAACCTTTTCTATTATCCCACAGTTCCAGTGTAGTGCTCAGGACACAACACACATCCTTAACACATGAGAAAATTAGAAGTGATTTCATTCTAGATGTCAACTGGTAGAGTGGCCCAGTCTGCTCTGGCCCCCCCAGCAGTGCCCACCTCAGGGAGCTGCAGAGCTCTGGGCACTCCCTCCACAGCCCCAGCCCCTCTGAAGGGCACAGCAGCTCCTGGGGCACAGAGAGAAGTCTCAGCATCCCATCAGCTCAGGGGCTGGACACTCAGCATGGCAGCAGCAAATGGAGCTCAGGGCAAACTGCAGGAGCCCTGGTGTCATCTGCAGGAGATGCCCAGCACAGCCTGACTGTGCCCCTCAGTGCCAGCCCCTCTGCCCAGCCCAGCACAGAGTCCTGGCCCAGGGACAGAGCAGCCTGTCCCCAGGGGGGCTGCAGAAAGAGCTTTCTCTGTGCCATGGATTCCTCTGTGCAGGCACAGAAATGCTGCCTTGCTCTTCTGCAGGCACATCCCTTTGCCCAGGGCAGTGTGTCCAGGCTGCCTTGGACAGTTGCAGATCCCAGCCTGGGATCCCTGCAGGGCCCTGAGCTGGAGGGGCTGCTCTGCAGAGGGAGGGGCTGTGGCACCCTGGGCTGAGCCTGCCCTGGCCATGCTGGTCAGGCTGGGAAGCAGAGCCAGCAGGATGGGGATCCCTCCTCTCCACCCTCTTCCATCTCCCTGGAAGGCTCAGTAACAAGAACAAGCTGGGCAGGACCATGGGCTGTTTGCAGTGGCACAGAGGGCAGGGCAGGGCTGCACTCCACCCAGCCTGTGGGCTGCAGAGTTCTTCAGGACACCCTCCTGGAAAGCCCAGCCCTGGCTCTGGTACAGCCCTCCCTGAGCTGGGCAGGCAGTGTGAGTTCACTGAGGGCAAGAGGAGTCACTGGCCAGAGTCCTTTCTCTGTTCCTGCTGTGTCCCCTGGGGTTGCAGAACTCTCCTTTCCCAGTTCCCTGGGACATTTAGTACTTTAGCTATGGGTGACTCCACCCTGGGCAGGATTCTGCTCCAGGGCTCCAGTCACTGTATGGGACGGGCTGTCCCTGCAGATCCTCTGTGCTCTCCTGCAGTTCCTCATTTCCCACAGACAAATCCTCCCCTGCCATCAGAGCCAGCACAAGCTGCAGAGCCCCAGGCAGGTGACTTGGAGACCATTTGCCACTGGCCACCAGCACAGAACATCTGACCCAGCCCTTAGGCCCTGAAGTACCACAGTGAGTCCTTCTCTCCCTGCACGGCCTGAATGGGGAAACAAGCCAAGCAAGGGGACTTTGGAGAGTCTATTCCTTGGCTTGTTCTTTACACCAACCTCTTAAAAAGAACAGAGTCTTCAGGAACTGCCCAGGGGGATCCTCTTTCCTTATGGAAATGATGTTAAGGAGCCCAGCCCTGTCCCAGCACTGTCAGGGCCTTTCCCTGCCCATGGTCACAGCACTGACCCACAGCAGTGACTGAGCTGCCAGAGCACTCAGGCCTTGGGCAAGGAGCAGAAAGGAGAGGGAGGCAGTGGAAAAAGAGCATCTCTGAAAAGCCCAAGAGCTGCTGCTCCCTGGCAGTGCTGCTATCCCAGGACTCTTTACCCCTTCTCCTTTGCACACAGGCACTGCCCTCCTGCTGCAGGAAAGTTCTTGGAGCAAGAATGTGGAAAAAAGGATTCAAGTCCTTTATTATACTCAGAGATTGTGATTCCTCATGTAAAGAATAACAAAGGCAGGGTGTTTGACAAAGAAGTTGCTACAGGAACTTTTATTTTGTTTACACAATTGTGGGTCGAAACAAAAAGGGAGAGAGTCAAATAGATATGGGATGAAGAATAAAGTTCTCTGTTAACAACATTAAAAGAGGAAAAAACACATGAAAGTTCCCACACTACCACTCTCAAAAGCTTTAGAAAGCAGGCTAGGCCAGTGAAGGGTTACACAGTGAGTGTTCTGTAGAAGAAAAAAGGCAGGTTATTGTTCCTGAAAAGCATCCAGTCATCATTTTCCTTATGGCATTCTTGAGCTCCTGGTTCCTCAGGCTGTAGATGAGGGGGTTCAGTGCTGGAGGCACCACTGTGTACAGAATTGTCAGGGCCAGATCAAGGGATGGGGAGGAGATGGAGGGGGGCTTCACGTAGGCAAATGCTGCAGTGCTGAGGAACAGGGAGACCACGGCCAGGTGAGGGAGGCACGTGGAAAAGACTTTGTGCTGTCCCTGCTCAGAGGGATCCTCAGCACAGCCCTGAAGATCTGCACATAGGAGAAAACAATGAAAATGAAACAACCAAACAATAAACACACACTGACCACAATGAGCCCAAGTTCCCTGAGGTAGCCTGAGTGTGAGCAGGAGAGCTTGAGGATCTGAGGCATTTCACAGAAGAACTGGCCCAGGGTATTGACCTGGCACAGGGGCAGGGAAAATGTATTGGCTGTGAGCAGCAGAGAATAGAGAAACCCAGTAGCCCAGGCAGCTGCTGCCATGTGGGCACAAGCTCTGCTGCCCAGGAGGGTCCCTGTTGGGGAGCCCAGCTGGTTCTGGGCTCTCAGTAAACTGAGATACTGAAGATGGAACTTCTTACACCTGGCAGAGGGTTAACCACAGACAGTAGGACTGTAACACAGAGTGAGTTTCCTGTGAGGAATGTAAACCTATGGTGTTAGGACATGTGGCTGTATGTCCAATCATGAGTTGTTATGAAGTGCTAAACCAATGCTGTGTGTACATGTGTCACCCCAGAACTGTATAAAGGTAGCTGTACTGTTGCAATAAAAAAGCTGCTGGTATCCTGAAACCCATGTCGCCTCCCCGCCTCGACCGCGACAGGTCCCGTAGTGCAGGGGTTTGCAGATGGCAACGTAGCGGTCGTAGCACATGATGGGGAGGAGGGAAAACTCTGCTGACATGAAGAAGACAAAGAAAAAGAGCTGTGCAGCACATCCTGTGTAGGAGATGGTTGTGGTGCCCCAGAGGGAGTCGTGCATGGCTTTGGGCACAGTGGTGCAGATGCACAGTGGTGCAGGTCTGTGAGGGAGAGGTGCAGCAGGAAGAAGTCCCTGGGGGTGTGCAGGTGCTGGTCGCAGGCTACGGCGCTGAGGATGAGGCCCATGCCCAGGAGGGCAGCCAGGGAGATGCCCAGGAAGAGCCAGAAGTGCAGCAGCTGCAGCTCCCACCTGTCTGTCAATGCCAGAAGGAGGAACTGGGCCACGGAGCTGCTGTTGGGCATTTGCTGCTTCCTCAGAGTGTTTGGATCTGTTGAGGAGGAGAAGTCAATGCTGAGTTAGACCAGGCTGCTGCAGCCAAACATGACACGTCTCACAGCCACCCCACTCTCAGGCTCTCTCTCCTCACTCAGACCTCCCTGCAGCTCCCTCCCGTGAGCTCTGGCTGTTGCTGCCTGAGGGCACCATTGGAAGCAGGAATTCTGTTATGGGCTCCCAAGGACTCCTTCTTGCTCTGCTGGCAGAGGAAACTTGGAATGCAGGGTGATCTCCAGTTAAATGTGCTCCTGATACATCCAATGGCTTCTCGGCTTTGCTGTTTGCAAGTTGCCCAAATGAAGGACTGAGCTGAGGGAATTCTTTGTGTTTGTTCCCCCACTGGCACCTGACACAGTAAGGAGTGGTTGTGGATGTTGGAAATCTCTGACATTTCCATGGCACAGCAGGCCAAGCCTTGTGGGTTCTGAGGGCACAGAGACAGTCCCTTAGTGCAGACAGAAGAGCTGCTCTGCCCATCAGTCTGTGCTCAGCTGCCCTGTGCTGGCAGCTTGGAGCTGCAGGAGCATCACACTCAACTGTTCCCCTACAGAGAAACTGCACAGATAGCCAGGAATCCGTGTCCAAAGAACAGACTGACACACTCCTCACCTTTTCATCTCTGCCCTCCCAGAGTGAGACACAAAATGCTCATTGCAGCTGCCCAGAGCATTTGCATGGAGTTAACACTGAGGAGTTTTCTCTACAGGGATCCTGTGCAGCACAGAGATACTATGGCAGAGCTGTGCCCTCCTGGAGGGCACCTGCAGCCCGGCAGGACACCCAGGGTAGTGCAGCTGCCTCTCCCTCCCTGCCTGGGTGTGTGTGAGGAGCTGTTCTTGCCAGCAGCCCCTCCCTGTGCCCAGCTCAGCTCCTGCCAGTGCTGCCAGAGCCCATCCCCAGCCCAGGGCCCAGGGGCAGCTCTGCCTGGGCAGGGGCTGCAGAGCAGATCCCAGAGCCCCTGCGCTGGCTGGGAAGGGGCAGGTGTTGGCAGTGGATGTGCTTCCTGAGCAGGGCCCCTGCAAATGGCAGCAGGTGCAGCTGAAGCTGGGAGGAGCCCTGAGCCTGCAGCTGAAGGGCCCTGCCCAGCCGTGTCCTTCATTTGGCAGCTGCAAGAGCCACTTGCAGCAACTCCCCTGCACTGCTCTGCAGCCACAGCCTTCCCGTGCAAAGGGCTGCCAAGGTTCCTCCCCTGAGGAGCTCTGCCCTGTCCTCCCAGCCCAGGATCCCTTTCACCTCCTGCTCTCTTCTCCTGGCTGCCCTTGCTGCCTGCAGCTCCTGCCCTGCTCTGCCATAGGGCCACTTCCTCTGCCCTGCAGGGACTGGGAGAGGCCTTCTGAAAGATCCTACAAGCTGGGGGATGTGGCAGCTTTAGGAGATCCCTGCAGGAAGGGAAGTTTAAGTCTCCTACAGTGAGAGAATTCTTCATTCAAGTCCTGTCAAGGTTTCTCCCCTAGTGAGAGCTCAGTCCCCTCCCAGCCCAGGCTGCCTCTCGTCTCTCTGCCTTCTCTCCTGTGCCCTGGGTGCTGCAGGCAGTGTCCTCAGCCCTGCTGGGCTGTGCAGAGGAGCTGCTCAGCAGCAGAGCTTTGTCTTTGAAACTGTTCTTGGTTGCCAGGAGCTCCCTGTGTGCCAGGAGCCCAGCCCAGCTCAGCAGCACAGCAACAGCCCCAGGCATTTCATCACCCTGGGGGCTTTGGGGATGAGTCCCTGAACATCAGACCCTGAGGAGAGTTGCAGGAAGCTCTTGAGAAACCAAAGTGAGATTCAAACTGTAAAGTTTCTTGTAGTGTTAATGAGTCCCACTGTGGGTTCCAACTGAGAAAACATCTTGTTAGAGCACAAACCTGGAAATTGTGATGACAGGTCAGAGAATCAAAAAATCATCAAAGTTGGAAGAGACCTTCAAGATCTTCTGGTCAAACTGTAAACCAGCACCACTATAATCACCCCTAAACCATATCCCAAAGTGCCATATCCAGATGCCATCTGAACATTTCCAGAGACTCCACCACCTCTCTGGGCTGCTTGTTCCAATGCTTGAACATTCCTTCAGTGGAAAAAGTTGTTTTTAGTATCTAATCTGAACCTCACCCAAGGCAACTTAAGGCCATTTTTTCTTCCTTTCCTTACAAACTTGGTAGAAGAGACCAATGCCCACCTAACTAAAATATGGGTTTGGATTGTTGTAGAGAGCAATGCACATTGTAGAGAGGTGCACTCTGAGCCTCCTCTTCTGCAGACTAAATAGCCCCAGTTCCCTCAGCTGCTCCTCATCAGACATGTTTTCCAGACCCTTTCCCAGCTCCGTTCCCTTCTCTGGACACGCTCCAGCCCCTCCAGGGCCTTTTTGCACTGAGAAGTGGACACAGCACTCAAGGTGGGGCCTCCCCAGTGCCAAGTACAGAGGGACAATCACTGCCCTGGTCCTGCTGGCCACCCTGTTCTCCAGAAAGGCCAGGGTGCCCTTGGCCTTCTTGCCCCCCTGGGCACACTCTGGCTCATATCCAGTCACTGTCAAGCAGCACCCCCAAGTCCCTTCCTGCTGAGCAGCTCTCAAGCCCCTCTGCCCCCAGCCTGGAACGTTCCAGGGGCTTGTTGGGACCCAAGTGCAGGCCCTGACACTTGGCCTGATTGATCCAGCTTGTCCAGGTCCCTCTGCAGAGCCTTCCTGCCCTCCAGCAGATCCACACTCACACCCAACTTCATGGTATCCACGAATTTCCTGAGGGGGCACTCGATCCCCTCATCCAGATCACCAATAATGATGTTAAACAGGAACAGCCCCAACCCTGAGCCCTTGGGAACCCCACTAGTGATCGGCCCCACCTGGATTTAGTTCCATCCCCCACCACTCCCTGGGCCATCAGCCAGTTTTTCCCCCAGCAAACAGTTCCCTCATCCAGGCCATGAGCAGCCAGTTTGTGCAGGAGATGCTGTGGGAGATGGGCTCAAAGGCTTTCCTGAAGTCAGCACAGACACATCCCCAGCCTTTCCCTCAGCTGCCGAGGGGGTCATTTGTCACAGAAGAAGACCAGGTTGGTCAGGCAGGACCTGCCTTTCCCAACCTCACGCTGGCTGGGCCAGCGGGGACCGCGCACCGGGGACCAGTGACAGGAGATCGCTCAGGGGAAGGGGCAGTGAGTGCGTTGCTGTGCTCGCCAGAACGTGCAGGGAAGCAGGCACTCACAGGGCATGTTCAGCTCCCGAGCAGGAAGGATCTCTAAAAAGAACAGAAGTGTTGAGTGAGAGGGAACTGCTGGCAGAATCACAGAATATGCTGAGTTGGATGGGACCCACAAGGAGCATCGAGTCCAAGTATTCTGGGAAGGAAGGAGCATATTGCAGTAAGTGACAGAGGTGCTGAGATAAATGCATGATATTCTCCTCTAGAGGCGGTTCAAGAGACAGCCCTGGAGTTGGAAACACTTGCCTTTGTCTCAGGATGATCTTGTCCAGTACCACACGAAAGGGTCTTCTCCTACAGGACCGCTGAAGCTTCCTGGGAGCCATGGCTTGGGCACCGGTGTCTCAGGGACAGGAGCTGCTGGGCCACCTGCTCCTGGCAATGCCTTACTGCAATGGCCTGGGCTCCCACTCTTCCTTGCAGCCTTTTCCTGGCCATGTTGTTGCCTAAAAGGCTGTGGAGGAAAAAGACTCCAGGCCAAATTAGGTAGGAGGTATGATAAGCAGCAGAGGTTTTAATGAGCCTCCAGGCTACAGGAACACAAACCCACGCATGCCCCTTCAAACACAAGTGTTACAATTTTTATAATGATTTCCATCCAATCCCTGTCCAGCCACTGCCCTCGTTCTGCCCTGTTCTGCCCCCAGGCACACCTTTCAGGAATTGAGTCTGGGAGTTTTGGGACCCCCTCTTCCTCATCTTCATCTTCCTCAGAGCACATGCAGTCCTTGGAGGCTTTCCAAAGCTCTGGGCCTGAAGGTCATTGTGTCTATGTCTATACCTTCTTGCGCAGATTTTAGACTGTTCTCTAGAATTCTACTTTGAAAATGAGACTAAACAGGCTGATGGAATTTAGAGGGATTGATATGGGAATTGGGTAACAGAGTTGGCTATGTGTAACTACTTTGTTAAGGGTAAGGGATATAATACAGCTACGTTAAAATTTACATTCACTACACAACTACTTCTAAAATATATAAAATTAAAAAATCAAAACCTCTAGGGCAACAGTCCCCCCTTTAGAGACTGGACAAGACTTAAAGATCTGCCTAATCTCTACTACTAACACTTAATATTACTCCAAAGAAATGACCAACATTTGCAACATTGGTTCATGCAATGAGCTATTATACAAACACTTACTATATACATCACTAATAGTTGTTTTATCCTGGTCCAGTTCAGTAATCATATGTAAAGGGGGTACTTTTGATTTAGATGATCAGTGGAGCAGAGAGGGGTGAGAAAGTGATTATATTAGCATGTGAAACCAGCCAGAGTATTGTACGATGTAATTTTATTGCACAAGTTCACTGTAAGCCCCATTGTGCCTTCAGCAAAGTTAACTGGATGTCCCCTATTATCAGAGCTGAGTTCCTCCTTGGCTTGGTTACATTCTGCAAGTTAGATACAAATCCCCTTGAAACACAATGGTACAGGTCGTCCATAGGGCTGAGGAAGGTAATGGAGAGGAAGATGATGTGGGCAGGGGTCGTTGGCCCCTTGCCCTACAGTGGGGCACGCCCGGACTGTTGCCATGAGGTGATGAACGGGCGCTGTTTGGCTGCCTCTCAAGCACCACCTAATGCTACGTCCTGACCCTACGTAGTGTAATGTAGAGCTGATGGAATGGGGTGTCAGCACTGCTGGGTGGAGCGATGCTCATCCTTCCATCCACACTGTGCTGTTCTGCAAGGACACCCGCCAAGCACGGGCACCGACCAGCCCTGCAGACCCTGGTAGCCCTGGCCTGTCTGTGCAGGTTTATTGAGCACAGTTTATTGATAGGAAGCAACTGGGAAAGCAAACGTTTTATATCTTTTTTTATGTATCCCTTTAATTCCCTTTTTATTAGCTAATAACTGTAATAAAGGCTGTTCGTAGTATTGTATGAACACCAATAGATAAAGTAGGGGGTTTTGTATTCTTTTTTAGCCTTTGATTTTCTTTGCTAATAAATTTTTTTTACTCTCACTGCAATAAAGGATGTTTTGTAGTGTTTTGTAGTGAATGACTGTTGTACTTGCCTTTGTTCCAGACATGTATCCTAATGAACCAGTACATAAAATTGGCATAGTTGGCAGGATACATGGCAGAATAAAGCTGTACTCTGTGAGGAAATTCGTTGGTGGAGTGCTCAGCTAATGAAGCTGTTTCCCTGCAAGAGTGGTGGGGGGATCTTCAGGTGGAGTGCACAACCTGTAGAGTTGCATCCCCAAGTGAGTTGTGTGAGGAGGGAGATTCTCAAGTGGAGAGCACAGCCTGTGAAGCTACGTCCCTGTGTGTGTAGAGTGAAACATAAAGTTCAATTTATCTTTGTGTTTGTGTAGGCACCGGGGCTGCCGGTGTCTATGTTTTATATGTTTTGTTTGGTTTTGTTTATATGGGAGGTTGTTCTGAGCAATTCATTGTGTATATATCATACCAGTTAAGACCTAGAATTAAGATCTGTCCCTTTTGTAGTTGTTCATTATATGTACAAGCTCTGTGTAATAACTACAATAAATGCATCCTGGGACCTAGAGGCATTCAAGAGATAAGGCTAGATCGGACTCTAAATTTCTATTGTATTCATTGTAGAGCTAATCAAAGCCTAGCAGATACTTGGTGGACTAGGTTTTACTGTTGTTTTACTAATAGATATGTCTTTTTGAGGGCTCATTTGGAGCTATTATAGAGTGTGTGTTTGATGGCTGGTATATACATGTGTATGATGTGTATGTGAGGTCAGATTCATTTGTGATGTAAGAGCAATATTTTGTGGTTTTGTATATAAGTGTTGTGTTTAGCTTGAAACTGTACCTGTTAGTGAGAACGTTTAGTAGATTAAGATGAAGAAGTGGTTAGGAGGGTCAACCGCAGGCGGCAATGAACCCAAGGAAACCACTGCTCTTCCCCGTCAATTAGTAGAATGGGGGCAGGAACCATGGAATACCTTATGGAATAAATGGGAAACATGTACAAAGGTGTCCCCGGATACTGGGGACAGTAGACCCCAGTGGAGGTATTGCAATATTGGAAGCAGTTCACACAAATTCCTACTACTAAATCAAGCAGTCATCTGGAACATGCCAGACGTATGGGGGGTGCACTGCTTACTGCATATAAGTTAACTGTAGAAAAATTGCAAAAAGAATTAGAAAAGAACAACAAATTGCAGGAGCAGCTGAATGCTGTGAGAGCCACTCAGTACAACGCCAGGCTTTACTTGACCTTCAAACTGAAAAGAACAGGGTAGGAGATGAATGTGTTACTTTAGCTGAAAAGTATGCCTAAGAACTATTCGGCACAGGCAAAAGAAAATAGAACAAAGTGATCGGGGGTCATGGGTGTGTGCTGTGCTCACTTCCCCTGACTGGGACCCAGAGAAGTGGGATGGTAAACGGGATGGAGTAGTAGCAATGATTCTGATGAGGATGATTCTATAGAAAATACAGGGAAGCCATGGACAACAGATGAGTTGACACAGGAAGCAAGGGCAGCCCCTGTTGTATGGCGGAAGGCAGTGGTGGATAGTCAGGGTAACCGAGTGAGACAGGATGAGGTTGTTGATTTCTCCCCAGAAGATATTAAAAATCTTTTGTCTAAATATTCCCAACAACCTGGGGAATGCGCACAAATGTGGATGGTTTGACAGAGCAGGGGGCGAACTCTGTGATAGTAGATAATGTTGATGCCATGAAGTTTTTAGGATTAACTAAAGATGTATATGTACAAAATGCTCTTTGGCGTTTAAAACAAACACTGGGAGCTAGTAGGACTTTAGTTTAAGTCATTGCTGAAGGTCTTAGTGACTGTTTTACTAATGATGGATCATGGCAGAGTAGAGATTCATCCTGGATAACTCTTCATCAAGCAATCAGGATACTGAAAGGACAAGCGATGAAATTAGCTATCGAACTGCAGAGCCCTGAACTTTACATGCAGCAACCTTTAATCCCAGTAATGCAGAACAAATTATTAGAAGTCTGTCCTTTATCCTGGAAACCATACATTCTTCCACTGTTTGGGTGTAAGGCAGAGGTACCCACAGAAGAGATTGTAGAGAAGTTACAGCAAGTTGTGACCTTCCAGGTCTCCTACACACAAACAAAGCAGTCACCCATGGAAATAAACAAGATCATAGCGAAAACAGGAGGGGAGGGGAAGAAGAAAAGGGAAATG
>NW_026087563.1:0-49191 GCF_022539395.1 Myiozetetes cayanensis
GGCGCCTGCAGCGGAACCCATGTCTGCGCTTGCTGCCGCGTCGAGGTCTGGGCCACCATCTTCACGCAGACAGAAAGCCCGACAGTGCCCCCTGCCGGCTACGTGTGAGCCACTGCAGTCTTTGCCTCTCAAAGCATGTCAGTGCCGGTTATACTGTTTGGTGCACCTCAGAATGCAGTTCACCCTCTTGGTTGCCAGGGCTCACTGCTGACTCATAGTGAGCCTGCTGTCAACCAGCACCCCCAGATCCCTTTCTGCAGGACTGCTCTCCAGCCACTCCTCTATACTTGTGCCCAGCATTACTCGGTCCCAGGTGCAGAATCACAATGATGTATGAAATTTTATTCTTTCTCAAAAAGGATGGTTACACATAGAGATAGAAAGATGGAAAGTGGGAAGAATCACATAATAGTAATAACAGTGGCACCAATTATCTACAGAAGTGTGTTCTTTCCAATTAATTTTTATTATGATTTGTAAGCATTATCAATGATTTACTGGTTAACCCAAGGAAAATGATAACAAAAATCAGCAAGTACAAAGGCATATGTAATATTCTTCTAAAAGGTTCTTCTAAAAGGAAAAGGTCAGATCCTTAGCGTTCCAAATGGACATGCAGATCTATAAATCACAGAATAGCCCAGGTTGGAAGTGACCTTAAAAGATAATCTCATCAAAACTGTTATGGGAAAGGGAACCTAGATGAGGTTATCTGTTGGGGTAGGCGGTGGGTCTGCAGACCCCCTGATGAAGGATATAGAGGTGGAGGATTTTGACTTAGAAACTTTGAAACCGTTTCCCTGAGGAATTCACAGGAGCAGTGAAAGGTTTGAGAAGGTGCCAAAACTGACCAGTGAGAGAAGAATGTAAATAAGGTGTGAATATCCAATCGTGTGTAAGGGTTAATAATAGACCATAGATAGAGAGTTATTAATAGAAAGGTATATAAAGTTTTGGTCGCAGAATGTGTATAGGTAAGACTGAACTGAGCAATAAAGCAGACTTTTGGATCGTCATCATACTGTGCCTGGCTTTTATTCTTTCGGCTGTCCTGACTACTACAACAGTTATCTAGCACCCTGTCCAATTGCATCTTGGAAACCTCCAGCAATTGGGACTCTACCACATCCCTGGTGATGTTGTTCCAGTGAATAACTGTTCTCACTGTAAAAAATTTTTCTTATGTCAAGATGAAACCTCTCCTGGTGCGACCGGTACCCATTGCCCCTTGACCTCTCCATGTGGCTCCTTGTGAAGAGAGGGCCTCCATCCTTTTTGTAGCCATCCTTTATATACTGGAATACTATGATGAGGTCTTCTCACTCAAGTGCAGGAACTTTGCTCTTGTCTGTTAAACTTCATACTGTTCTTGCTAACCCACTCTTCCAGCCTGTCCAAGTCTCTCTGTAAGACGGCTTTCCCTTTTGACATGTCCACTTCACCACACAGTTTGGCATCATCAGTAAGCTCGGAGAATAACCGCAATGAATGAATGGGACGGCACACACATGATTCAGTTTTGGGATTTCTCCGCAGACCCTTCTCTGCGTTTCCCTTTTATTAACCTCTCTGGGTAAACAGCATCTGGTGTTGCCATTCAGTTAACTAGAATTCCCAGGATTTTTGCTGACCTAATGTTTTGACTTCACACAATCATACTATCATCCTGTGACTGTTTTCAGTCACATATCGTGCATACTTTTAAAAGTAGCTTTCTACTTTGAGAACACAGCATTCTTTGTCAAAACATCAGCTCAAGGCCTAAACAGTCCCTTTTGGTCCTAATTAACTGAACAGCAGGTGCAGGCTGGCTCAGCTTGTTCCCATAGGAGACAGTGCTTTCAATCCCATCATCCAGATCCTTTATGAAGATGTTGAACAGTGTGGGACTGATGGACAGCTTGCACACTGCTATGTTGTTTTCCCAAAAACTGTCCAGGTAATGGAAGTGTCTCATAAGGACAAGGTTCTGTTGGCTCAAGACGTCCTTGAGCAACCGAACTAAGGTTTGTTGGCCTCATCATCCTGATTGGGAGGTCAGATACCTACCATAAGATCTTCCTTGGTGATGATCCCTCTAATCCTGATCCAATGGTATTCAATAAAACTTTTTTAATCTCCATAGCTCACCTCCATACACTAAAATTTCTCTTTTACGTAAAGTGCAACTCCGCCTCCTCTTCCTTTCCTATCTTTTTGAAAGACTTTTGAAAGACACCACATCCATTGTGGTCTTCCAGTCATGTGAGTTTTACTACCAAGTTTCTGTGATTTCTATGACATCATAACTCTCAGGTTAGGCACAGAGCTCCCATTCCTCCTGTTTATTCCCTCTGTCTCTCTTTCTTTCTGTGTGTTTCTTTCTTCCCTTTCTGTCTGTCCACCCATCCATTCTTCCCTCCCCAAGAGTGTGAGTTGTAACCCAAGTAATTCTTAAAGTACCTGTCTTCAATTTTATAAAGATACTGCTTAATAATGCTCTTAGAGAGTGTCCAAAGGAGGGCAATGAAGATGGTGAAGGGCCTTGAGGGGAAGCCATATGAGGAGCAGCTGAGGTCTGTTCAGCCTGGAGAAGAGGAGACTGAGGCGAGACCTCATTACAGTCTACAATTTCCTCGTGAGAGGAAGAGGAGGGGCAGGCACTGATCTCTTCTCTCTGGTGACCAGTGACAGGACCCAAGGGAATGGTCTGAAGTTGTGTCGGGGAGGTTTGAGTTGGATATTAGAAAGAGGTTCTTCACCCAGAGGGTGGTTGGGCACTGGAACAGGCTCCCCAGAGAAGTGGTTACAGCACAAAGCCTGACAGAGTTCAAGAAGCATTTGGACAATACTCTCAGGCACATGGTGTGATTCTTGGGAATGGTCCTGTGCAGGGATAAGAGTTGGACTTGATGATGCTTGTAGGTCCCTTCCAACTCAGCATATTCTGTTATTCTGTGATAATAATTGCAAATGCCATTTTGCTGTTACTGGTTTCTATGTTTTAAGCCAGTAAAGGTTATGCTACTATAAATTAAAAGGTGAGTGTTTTTCATCATATCACTTGATATTTAATAATGAAATATTACTCTTGGTAGGCATTAGATTCATACTTGTGCCTTACAGAGCACAACATGAATCACTAGTTCTTAGGAAGTAACAAAGAAGGTAGCTGTGGCATATGTTCTAAAATCAGTGAACCAAATGGATCATTTCTCTTGAAACTTCTTGTATTAGCATCCCTTACGTTGAATATGATACCCCCTTATGATTCTGATATAGTGGGCCTAAGTACCTGATAAGTACATTATTCTGAAACACTGGAATTCCTGTATTATTCTAAGCAATGCATGTTTACCATTATGAAACAGTATTTGGGCCAACTTGAGTAGATGGTTGCTATCCTTTCTGCTAATATTTCCTCTCCCTCACTTGCTAGGCACATGTATGACTAGCTGGAGTACTAGCAAAGTCTTTATAGCAATGGGCCTCAATGCAGCTAAGTGCTGCTGTGCTGAGTCAGCAAGGTGAGCAGTGACAGCAGAGGCAGCTATGGTAAGTTCTGGAGGATCAGCACTAGAAGAGCTTGGCAGGGGTTTTCCAGATTCGGGGAAACCCAACCAAGAGCCGAGAGACCTGCTAGGAACCAGCAGCTCTCAAGAGTGAGGTTGAAGCAGCAAAAGTGTTGCCAGGGGCATCTGCAGTAAATTTAAATGGCTCCAGGGAGCATGAGCAACCAGGAGAGAGGTGAATAGTGTGGGCAAACAGGATATGACTCAGCAGGACTTGGTGAAGCAGTTTTCAAGGAAGGGCATGCAGGGAGAGCACAGTCACCCTACTAGCTCCAGACCTCAATTGATAGTCATCGCCCTCTTGGGAGGAGCCCAGGTATGGTAACCACTTGGCAGGGAGCCACGTCCTCAGCACTTGCCAGAAAGAATGTGGCAACACAAAGGGAGCACCCATGAAAACATGCAGCTGTCCAGGTCTTGGGATGCAGGGAGTGCCAGAGCCTGGCACTGGTATTGGACAGCAGTAGAGATGATAGCTGTATAAGGTGTGACTATGTGGATGATCTACTCAGCCTGGTGGCAGAGCTACGAGATGAGGTAGAAAAGTTAAGAACTATCAGGACTCTGAGGAGGCGATAGACTGGTGAGACCATGCTCTGACCTCCCTGAGACAGAATCAGACACCAGAAAGAAACCCAGATCAAGAGGGTCCTGTATCCTTCCCCTGCCAGGCTAAAGGCAGTAAATCAGAAGGAAGGGGTGAATGGAGGCAAGTCCTTGCTCAGGGCAACAGACAAAAGCCCTCCTTGCCCACCTCACCCTCCCAGGTGCCTCTGTATAATAGGTGTGAGGCTCTGAAGGACAGTCAATAGATGATGACTATGAAGATTCCTCTCCACCAGAGGTGTTGCCAAGGCCAGAAAGGCCTACAACTCATATGAAGACCAGTTCCACAAGGAATAAAAGAAGGGTTGTAGTGGTTGGCAATTCCCTTTTAAGGGGAACAGAGGGTCCAATATGCCAGAAGGACCCTCCTCTCAAGGAAGTTTGCTGTCTCCCTGGGGCCTGAGTTCAGGATGTCCCCAGGAAACCTCCTAACCTGGTTTGGCCTTCAGACTATTACCTGTTGCTGATGCTCGATATGGGTGGTGATGAAGTTGCAACGTATAGTCCAAAGGCCATGAAAAGAGACTTTAAGTCCCTGGGATGGTTGGTGAGGGAATCAGGAGCACAGTTTATTTTTTCCTCTATTCTTCCAGGTGCAGGCAATGACATTGGAAGAAACAGAATGACCCAGTCTATTAATACATGGCTCTGTGGTTGGTGTCACCACCAAAATTTTAGTTTCCTTGATGAGGTGGCCTACATAGTACCAGGCTTGCTGGATTCAGACAGGATCTACCTCTCTCAAGGGGGAAGAGGTCTTTGGTCAAGGGTTAGTGAGGCTTATTGATAGGGCTTTAAACTAGATGGAGGAGGGGGACATCATCAGGTTTAATGGTGATAAGGTGTGGGATGACATGCAATCCCACTCATATCAGTTAGATGCCGGAGCCAGTAAGAGATGCCCAGACCCTGGAGAGGGATTGCAGGTCAGTAGGAGAGCACCTGAAGGACAGCATCAAGGAATTCCAGCCACTCCAGACAGAAAGGCAGATTAATTGGGGGCTCAACTTAAGTGCCTCTATGCAAACACACACAGCATGGGGAATAAACAGGAGGAACTAGAGATGTGTGCACATCTGCAGAGCTGTGATCTTATTAGCATCTGCCTTAGTTTAACAAGATTACAACTTTGAAATTAGGAGGCTTCAAGCGAAAAGTGTAGAAAAGGAAAAAGACAACACACCAGTTCTTTATTAACAAACCTGAATAAACAAATAAACAACAAATTGTGCAAACAAAACCTTCAAAAGAAACAAAACGAAGTCCCAGTTCCCCAGGTGAGGGGGAGAAACCTGCTGCAACCAAGGGGCTGAGGGCAAATTGCCCTCAGCAGCTCAACAGCTGCTCCCAGCCAGGTTAGCGATCAGCAATGGGTCCCCCTTCTCATAGGCACAGTCTCAGGTCAGGCAGCTCTGATAATGCAGTCTCACAACCCAAAGGGCAGACTACCTTGCTCCAAGATGGGTTGGTCTCTCTCTCTTAGTCATTCTCTATGTGGTATCCGGCAGGGAAAAGGAAAAAAACACTTCCCCCTCAGGAAAAACAAAAAAAAAGGAGGAGGTGGCCAAAAAAAAGCAAAAGCAGCTCCCACTCTGTCGTTGGTGGAAAAAAACCAATCCTCTGGACAAAGGGCTTCTGAGGCGTGGCCGTGGCCAGCTCTTTAGAGGGAACCTCCCCTCTCTCCCACTCTCGCACTGCCCAGTGTGTGCGGCTCTGCTCCATCTCCCCCTCCTGACTCCCCCCATCCCGGAAGAATCAGATCTGGGGAGGGGGCAACACTGGGGAAAAAAATTCCAATATCTCTTTTCAAATCTATGACAGCATCATGGAAACATGGTGGGATGACTGCTATGACTGGAGTGTTGGAATCACAAAATCACAGAATCATAGAATCAACTAGGTTGGAAAAGACCTCTGAAATCATTGAGCCCAACCTATGACCTAAGACCACCTTGTCAACTAGACCATGGCACTAAGTGCCACATCCAGTCTTTTCTTAAACACCTCCAGGGATGGTGACTCCACCACTTCCCTGGGCAGCCCATTCCAACGCCTGATTACCCTCTCTGTAAAGAACTTCTTCCTAATGTCCAACCTAAACCTCCCCTGGCACAACTTAAGACTGTGTTCTCTTGTCATGTTGCTAGTTGCCTGGGAGAAGAGACTGACCCCCACCTGGCTACAACCTCTTTTCAGGTAGATGTAGAGAGTGATGAGGTCTCCCCTGAGCCTCCTCCTCTCCAGGCTAAACAACCCCAGCTCCTTCAGCCTCTCCTCATAGGACTTGTGCTCCAGACCCTTCAGCAGCCTCATTGCCCTTCTCTGGACCTGCTCCAGCACCTCAACATTCTTCCTAAACTGAGGGGCCCAGAAATGGACGCATTACTTGAGGTGCAGCCTCACCAACTCTGAGTACTTCCCTGGTCCTGCTGGCCCCACTATTCCTGATCCAGGTCAGGATGCCATTGGCCTTCTTGCCCACCTGGGAACATGCTGGCTCATGTTCAGACTGCTGTCAATCAGTACCCCCAGGTCCCTTTCTGCCTGGCTGCTCTCCAGCCACTCTGTCCCCAACCTGTAGTGCTGGAGGGGGTTATTGTGACCAGAGTGCAGGACCTGGTACTTGGTCTTGTTGAACCTCATACCATTGGATTTGGCCCATCTATCCAGCCTGTCCAGATCCCTCTGCAGAGCCCCCCTACCCTCCAGCAGATCGACACTCCCCCCCAACTTGGTGTTATCTGCAAATCTGATAATGGTAGACCCAATCTCCTCATCCAGATCATCAATAAAGATATTAAACATGACTGGGCCCAACACTGATCCCTGGGGACACCACTAGTTACTGGCCACCATCTGGATGCAGCGCCATTCCCCACCACTCTCTGGGCCTGGCCATCCAGCCAGTTCTTAACCCAGCAAAGAGTGCACCTATCCAAGCCATGGGCTGCCAGCTTTTACAGGAGTATGCTATGGGAGATGGTGTCAAAGGCTTTGCAGAAGCCCAGGTAGACCCATCCACAGCCTTCCCCTTATCCACTAGGTGGGTCACCTGGTCACAAAAGGAGATCAGGTTGGTCAGGCAGGACCTGACCCTCCTAAATCCATGCTGGTTGGGTCTGATCCCCTGGCCATCCTGTAGGTGCCCTGTGATCACACTCAAGATGACCTGTTCCATAACTTTGTCAGGCACCAAGGTCAGGCTATGTAGTGGTTTGACCTTGGCTGGAAGCCAGGTGCCCATCAAGCCACTATATCACTCCCCAGCTGGACAGGGGAGAGAGAATAAGATGGAAAACAATTCGTAGGTTGAAATAAGGCAGTTTACTAAAGCAGAAGTGAAAGCACAAGCAAAGTGGAAAATAACAAGGTTTATTCTCTATTTCCCATTAGCAAGCAATGTCTGACCATGTCCTGGGAAGCAGGGCTTTTAGCACACATAGTTTCTCAGCAGGCAACCACTGTAAACAACGAATGCCCCCCCTTCCTGCTCCTTGCCTTTGCTTTTATATCTGAGCTGACATCATATGGTATGGAATATCCCTTTGGTTAGTTTGGGTCAGCTGGCCTGGTTGTGTCCCCTCCCAGAATCCTGCCCTTGATTGGGGAAGGAATGTTACAGTGCTGATGCTGTGCTCAGCAGTAGCCAAAACACTGGTATGTTATCAACACCCTCCTAGCTACCAATGCAAAGCACAGCACTGTGAGGGCTGCTATGAGGAAATGAACTCCAGCTCAGCTAGACCCAAAACAGGCTGATAGGCCTGTAGTTTCCCAGATCCTCCTTCTGGCCCCTTTTATGGATGGGCATCATACTGTTCAACTTCCAGTCATCTGGGACCTCTCCGGTTAGCCAGGACTGATGATAAATGATGGAAAGTGTCTTGGTGACCTCTTCCACCAGCTCCCTCATCACCCTAGGATGGATCCCATCTGGTCCCCTAGACTTGTGAGGATCCAAGTGGTTCAGCATGTCACTGCTTTCTCCTGGATTGCAGGGGGGCTATTCTGCTCCCTGTCCCTGTCTACTAGCACAGGAGGCCAGTTGTCCTGAGGATGACCTGTCTTACTGTTGAAAACGGAGACAAAGAAGGTGTTAAGTATCTCAGCCTTTTCCTCATCTTTGGTAACTATATTCCCCTCCCCCCATGTCCAGTAAAGAATGGAGGTTTTCCTTGCCCGTCCTTTTGCTATTAATGTATTTATAAAAACACTTTTTATTATCCTTTACAGAAGTAGCTCAGTAATCCTCCCCACCCCTGGTGGGATGGGGAGAAGAACTGGAAAAAAAAAGGAAAAATTCATGGGGTGAGATAAGAAAAGTTTAATAATTGAAACAAAGTAAAATATAATAATAATTAAAAAAAAAGGGGGGGGGAGAACCCAAGAGAAACAAGTGATGCACAATTGCTCACCACTTGTTGGCCAATGCCCAAACAGTCCCCAAACAGTGATCGATGGCTCCTGGCCAACTCCCCCCAGTTTATATGCTGAGCATGACATTTTATGGTATGGAATATCCCTTTGGCCAGTTCTGGTCAGTTGTCTCAGCTATGCTCCCTCCCAGTTTCTTGTGCATCTGCTCACTGGCAGAGCATGGGAAACTGAAAAGTCCTTGACTCAGGGATAAGCACTGCTGAGCAACAACCAAAACACCAACATTATCCTCATACTGAATCCAAAACACAGAACTGTATCAGCTACTAGGAAGACAATTAACTCTATCCCAGACAAACCCAGGAGAGTATCCACCTCTTCTTTTATACCATTTATGTCATGCCAGGTCCCACACTTTCCAATACCCCATCACCTTTCCTGTCTTTTGATTTATATACGCACAGATATAATTTCCTTAGTCTGTGGACTGTAAAAGTGCGTTGAGTTAATTTAGTCCATGACCTTGGGCTCCATCTGTCATAACAGTCTTTCAGGGCAGGAAAGATGGTGTGTGGTGTTGGACTGATATACATTGAAGCCAATTCTGATTCCATCACCACTGCACTTCTCTGGTTTTAATCAAAGCTGATTCTTCGTTAATGTGGTAATCAAAAGGGAGTAGGGTTCAGATCCCCAAATCTGGAGTGGTGGAGACAGATGCTGTAAGGCACCCAGTGCAATGATGGGCATATAGCCACCATAGAAGTAATAATATACAGTGTTATATAGCAATTAACATCATAGAATTAATTGGCTATTCTCATCCAAAATCACAGTTTCACACAATTAGAGAATGGGTAAGTTTGGAAGGGACCACTGTCCAACCTCCCTGCTCAAGCAGGGTCATCCTAGAGAACACTGAACAGGATTGTGTTCAGATGGTTCTGGAATAGCCCCAGTGAGGGAGACTCCACACCCTCTCTGGGCAATCTGTTCCAGGGCATGGTCACCCATACAGGAAAGAAGTTCTTCCTCATATTCAGGTGGAACTTCCTGTGAATCAGTTTCTGACCATTGCCTCTTGTCCTATTGCCTGGTACTGAGCAGAGCCTGGTCCATCCTCTTGACACCCTCCCTTCAGATACTGATAGATCCTCTTTCAGTGCTTTTTACTCCAGGTTAAACAGGCACAACTCCCTCAGCCTTTCCTCATAAGTGAGATGCTCCAGTTCCCTAATCATCTTTGTCACCCTCTGCTGGACCCACTTAAGGAGCCCCATGTCTCTCTTGTACTGAGGAGTCCAGAACTGGACACACTACTCCAGATGCGACCTCACCAGGGCTGAATAGAGGGGCAGGATCACCTCCCTTGACCTGCTGGCAATACCCTTCCTAATGCACTCTAGGATACCATTGGTGTTCTCAGCCATAAGGCCTCACTGATGGCTCATGGACAGCTTGCTGTCCACCAGGACCTCCAGGTCCTTCTCCGCAGAGCTGATTTCTAGCAGGTCACCCCCAGTCTGTACTGGTGTATGGGGTTATTCTTCCCCAGGTTATATCACTTGATATTTAATGATTAAATATTACTCTCGATAGGCATTAGATTGTGCCTTACAAAGCACAACATGCATGGCTAGTGCTCAGGAAATAACAAAGAAGATAGCTGTGGCATATGTACTATTAAGTACATAGTAGTATGTAACCGCTATGGAGGGAGAGCTCAGCAGACCCTGATGGCTGCAGATATTTATAGTGTAAAGTGGTTGATTCATAGTCAGTTTTTCTGCTGTTTTCATGCAGTTTTAGCTATTTATCAGTTCAGTCTCCTGCCAATCCAAGTTTTTTTGTTTTGTTGCTGGGTTCTCACTGATGACCTCACAAAATAAGATTAACTTTGCTTTGTCCTACTTGCTGAGTATCTGCCTGGACCAAAGTTCAGTTAGTTCTAACAGCAGGAATGCATCCATCACACAGGTATTGATCTGTATGCTGCATTAACTTCTGCTTGAACCTCTATCCCTGACTGGCAAGACAGAGGAGATCACTTGGGCCCCCAAGGCTTTGAAGTCCTGCTTGATCTTGCCCATGCTATGCTTTATTGTGTCATTGGTGCCCACATGGAAAAGAAGTAGGGGATAGTAACCTGTGCTTTTAACCAGTTGTGGTGATCTCTCTGGGACATCCCAGTTCTTGGCTCCTGGCAAGCAGTAAACCTCCCTTAACTGTATATCAAGCTGGCAGATGGGTGCCTCAGTGTCTCTCAGCAGAGTCACCCAGTACAAGCAGTCGCTGATTCTCCTTTGTGGCATTTTAGTATGTTGTGTTGATGCGGTTTCTCCCAGTGACTCTTGCTCATTGGTTTTGTCCACTGCCAAGACTTCATATCAGTTGCTGGTTGGTACATATATTATCTGAAAAAGTGGAAATACTCTAGAAAAATAAAAATTGGTCTAAAAGAACTGAAAACATCATAATCTATTGTCTGTTACAGGTGAAAAATCAAAATTAACAGCATTTGCTGCTCAAAGTGCTGGTGTCCCACAACCTCTTATGTCTCTATGATTTAAAAAGGACTTAATTTTAATCCAAAATGGAGTGTCTCTCTCTAAGAACTTCCCATGTTTCATGTACTCTTCCTTTCCTAAACAGGTTGAATTCTCCACAGGAGTTTTCTTTGAGATCATGGACTCTCACTGGAGAGGCCTGGCTGACTCTTTGAAGTGAGACTCAGTTATCCTAACCTCTTTGGACCCAATTTGAGGTTATAGAATCATAGAATGGTTTGGTTCAGAAGGAAGCTTTAAAGGTCATCTAGTCCAACCCCCCTGTCATGGATAGGGATACCTTCCACTAGACCATGTTGCTCAAAGCCCTGTCCAGCATAAATTTGAACACTTCCAATGATGGAGCTTCCACAACTTCTCTGGGTAACTTGTTCCAGTGTCCCACTATCCTCATCATAAAAGAATTCTTCCTTATATCCAATCTAAATCTACCCTCTCAGTGTAAAACCCTTGCCTCCTGTCCTGTCACTACAGACCCTATTAAAAGTCTCTTTCCATCTTAGAAGCCCCCTTTAAGTACTGAAAGGCCACAATAAGGTCTCTTCAGTGCCTTCTCTTCTCCAGGTTGGAACAACCACTACTCCAGGTGGGGTCTCATGAGCGTGGAGTAGAAGGGCAGAATCCCCTCCCTTGACCTGCTTGCCATGCTGCTTTTGATGCAACCCAGGACACAGTTGGCTTTCTGGGCTGCAAGCACACATTGCCGGTTCACATCCAGGTTTTCATCCACCAGTACCCCCAAGTCCTTCTCTGCAGGGCTGCTCTTAATCCCTTCATCTCCCCAAACTGTATTGATACTGGGGTGGCCTCAACCCATGTGCAGCACCTTGCACTGAGGTTCACATGGACCCCCTTCTCAAGTCTGTCCCGGTATAGCAGGATACTCTGCCTAAGTGGGGGTAAAACAGCTCAAACTTTACCCTATTTGCAAAAGTTGCCAGTGCTGGCTGGAGGAGGGGGGTTACGCTGCTTTTGGTGTTGAAGAATGCTGAGACCAGCCTCACTCATCAACCCCAAAGTTAAACATTCTGAGGAAGAACAATGTTTCCTGACAGAAACTGGCACCTGTCAGGGTGTGGCAAACCAAGTCCCTGATAAAGGAACCAACAAGTGATAACACAGATAACTTATCTAAGGTTGCTGAGCTGACACAGATGGCCTGGAGATGTATGACTGACAGTCAATCACTTTATACTATAAAATCCCAGTCCCACTTTTTAATGGTAGGGACTTCTAACATATCCCTTCTTGGAGTGTGTGTGGAGATTCCTCCCTTGAGTGGGGATGCCCTTCAAGGTTACTCCTCAAGGCTGAGTGAAAGAGATTTGCCACTGTTGTTGCTATGGATGAGCAACATCAATCTCTGATTAATATTTTGCTATCTTTAATATCATGAACAGACATTAATATCATTAATAGACATGAACCGTTGACTAAGTCTGGGGCTAGGATTGGATCCAGCCATGCCC
Organism: Myiozetetes cayanensis; assembly: GCF_022539395.1. Lineage (NCBI taxonomy): Eukaryota > Metazoa > Chordata > Aves > Passeriformes > Tyrannidae > Myiozetetes > Myiozetetes cayanensis. The sequence continues at coordinate 12,571 of NW_026087563.1, forward strand.
AGAATCCTCTCTGAGAAGGAATTTAGAAAGCAAGGGAGTCCTTTCTTCCAGCTCTTGACTCAGTGGGAGGGCTTCTCTAATAAACTTTGTCTGAAGCTCCCATTCTGCCTGTGACACCTGATCCCTCTGGACTGTATCCCATCCCTCAGGCACATCAACCACACCACTCAAATATGTTGGAGAGTGGCTTGACAACTTCATCAGCCAACTCCTTAAGGACTCTGGGATGCATCTTATCAGGTCCCATGGACTTGTCTATGTTCAGATTCCCCAGATGGTCTCAAACTTGGTCTTCTATGGTGGGAGGGACTTCATTCCCTCAGTCCCTGCCTTGAGGTAGGTTCAGGGGCTTGAGTACCTCAGCTCTCTCCATGTCAGTTGTCAACAGATCCCCTATCTCATTTATTGGGGTGGGGTGTCATCCTTTCAATAGAAAGGATGTTCACATGAGAACTTCTTTCTACACTTTTTGATAATGGCAAGGTCACACAGGTGGCATAATCACTGGTACCAGGTGGGAGCTGCCTTCAGGTTCCTCTGTTACAATGAACTGACTGAGTTTATCCTGAGGCCAAGGAGTTTGAGCAGCACAATGTAGGCCTGAAGGTCAAGCTGTATGTACAGCACAGCAGAGCACAGGCCTGGGCCTACTCGGGTGTTATGGTTTAAACCTGGTAGGCAGCTAAGCAGCACACAACAGCTAGCTCACTCTCCCTGCAGTGGAATGGGGGGATAATTGGAAGGGTAAAAGTGCAAAAACCCATGGGTTGAGACAAAGACAGTTTAATAAGAAAAAAAAAAAAAAGAAGAAGAAAAAAAACCCAAACAACAAATAAAACCAAAAACAATAAAAATGAGTGATGCAAAAAAAAGCCCCAATTGCTTGCCATCAGCTGACTGATGCCCAGCCACTACCCAAGCAACTGCAGCTCCAGCAAAACTCCTCCCTCCCCCCCAGTCTATATACTGGGCATGACATTCTATGGTATGGAATAACCCTTTGGTCAGTTTGGGTTAGCTGTCCTGGCCATGCTCCCTCCCAGCTTCTTGTGCACCTGCTCACTGGCAGAGCATGAGGCACTGAAAACTTCTTGAGTAAGCAACATCCAAAACATCAGTGTGTTATCAACATTATTCTCATACTGAATCCAAAACACAGCACTGTACCAGCTACTAAGAAGAAAATTAACTATCCCAGCTGAAACCAGGACAATCTCTCTGAAGCAATTAATGTTAAATGACATATAAAGTTGGAACTCCAACTCTGAAATTCAACCCTGAGTATTCAGTAACTTGAAGATATACAGAGAGATAGCACTTAAGACACTTTTCACTCGCATTTGGAGAAGAGAGTTCACTCTTTCAGCTCTAAATCAAGCCTCATGGGAATATGAAAACAGTTTAACCCCTGGATAGTTGCACACAATGGACATAGAGCCAAACGTTTTGCTATATTGGAGAGTCTGGACTGTGACTTGCAGGTATGACAGAGAGGAATTAAAATAAAAATTAAATTAGCTATGTAATCTGAGTACCCTTCAGTACAAAGCCGGGATGAGCGGGCCTCGCGTGTGCACCTATGGTACCTCTGGTGCTGAGGGGTCATTCCTGTGAATGTGGACACCACCTCCGCTCGCTGGTGTCTCGGCCGAGACCCGGCCCAGGGCCCAAGGCAGAGACCAGGCCGTCATGCTCCCTGAGAACCGTTGCCAGGCAGCAAACGCGCAACTGCGCTCGAGAGAGGCGGGGAGCAGTCCCTTTCACGCTGAACGCCACCTCTATAAAACCATGGGGACTCACCCGGAAGACCTTGTATTAAGGGCGGTACTAGGGGCCGTGGTTGCTTTTGAGAGCGCAGCGCTCTTCCTCAGTTAGTTTTCTCTGTTGTGATCGGTTGGCGCCGTAGACATCTTCTTTCTGGTTCTGCGCCTGCTGGCCTCCGACGCGGGGCTTGCCCTCTTTCCTCCCGGCTCAAACTCTGTTACTATTAGTTCGCACTGTACGCTGAGTGATGCTGTTACGGGGCTCTGGAACTACGGGACCGTGGGGGTGGCTGACGCTGCTCCTGGTAGCTTGCGCAGTATGGGCCTCCGAAATCACTTTCGAGCTGCCTGACAACGACAAACAGTGTTTTTACGAGGAAATTGTCCAGGGTACTAAGTGCACCCTCGAGTTTCAGGTACTCCGTGCTTCCCTCGGCCCCCGGGGAGTCTCTTGTTATTTCACTTTTGCCGATAGTATTAGAGGCTTAATACCTATATAAATTGGTGGGCACTCAAACTATGTTATGCAAACAGCTTATCTGAAGTGTTGCTTCTAGTGCTTGGTGCCTCTCAACAAATCGTTATAGCATATGTTTGAATGGATATTTACGTATTTCAAATCAAATGTCTATTATTTTAGAAAGCTTCTGTATGCATATAAAAGGAATGTGTCTTTGGATAAAAGTTTTTTCATCCTTCAGGATGCTTTATCTTAAAGGCAAGAAGCTTGGAGCAAGGATTACATTTATCTACTAGCCTGAGAGTTATCAGAATCACATTACAGAGTAGTAAGCTATGAATACCTAAACTACCAGTTGCTCTTGCAGTGGAGATAGAATAACTAGTGTGATTCTACAGAAGAACATGTTATGGACCAACAATAATCAAAGACTGACAAAAGACAATCATATGAAGTTTTGAGTTATTTGTAGATATATTTTGAACATGCTAGTGTTGGAAAGAATTACTGTCATTAATTGTGCAGGAGCAAGGCAGCAGAACCTCCAGAACATTGCTCTGTTGATGTACACATATGAAAATGAGTCAGGCTGTAATACCTGTTCTACTGAACATATGCCATTTCTGCAACATAAAGCAGCTTGACCTAATAGGCTAGTTGGACAGTTTAGGTCATACATAAAATAGCTGGTTTATTGCATTTTGGCAGCCTCAACTTGCTGAATAAATTGTATGGATGGGCTTGTGGATATAGTAAATTACTAATTTATTACAGTTATGTCTTTGCCCCATCAAATTTCATCTACTCTAGCCTTTGCTATAGTACTAGTATCTTAAAATGAAGTAACTAAAGCTTCCTTGGTAAACTGTTAGAAAACGTAGTTGATGTTACATATCCTCAATTTAAAAGACCTTATTTTGAATTGTTCTGTGAGTCCTTCATAGGATGAGGATTTTTTTTTTCAAACTTGCATTGAAAGACTCTTAAATTAATGCATTTTATTTTAAAACTTTTGTCAGATCAAACAATTTGCAATGCTATCTCGGGGTGCGCTAGCTGGATGTCTGTTCTGCTTAAGACAATTTCTTGGATTTTTTTCAGGTGATCACTGGAGGTCATTATGATGTTGACTGTCGGTTGGAAGGTCCTGATGGTGCTGTATTATACAAAGAGATGAAGAAACAATATGATAGCTTCACATTTACTGCATCCAGAAATGGAACATACAAATTCTGCTTTAGCAATGAGTTCTCTACTTTCACACACAAAACTGTGTACTTTGATTTCCAGGTTGGAGAAGATCCACCACTGTTTCCTAGTGAGAACAGAGCAACTGCACTTACTCAGGTAAAATATTGTTGGGTTTGACAGCAACTGTTAGGTGGAGGGGATGTCTTTCAATTTCAACTACATTAGACATCTATATCGCTGTTGAAAATGAATGGGCTGGAACATCTTTAAAATAAACCCTATTACTAAAAGTGAGCATTTTCTGAAAATTAGGACTTATAGACTGCAGAGCTGAGGAGAAATTACCAAGTGTTTAAGTGGAAATTAGGGAAAATATACAGCGGCCTAGAGTTTAGGGGAATTTTTTTATGCCATGGTTCTATGTCTGTGTAAGTGTGGATTTTATAAAGTGTAAAATATCAGTGGATCAGGGTTTTCAAATTTCCTGAACTTTGGAGAAACTTTGAGAACAATTTGGTTTTATATTAAAATAGTTTAGAGTCTTTTTTGAGGGAAAGACTTGAATGGTTGATCTCTTATGTAACTGTCACTTGTAAAATTGGAAGAGAATTCTAGCAAATTACACAAATGAACAAAATCAGTCATACTTAACTGGTTTCTAGATATGTCATTTATAAGACATTTAAGTGGCAAAGCAGTACTCTTGCTCCAGACTTATTTTCCTAATATTTCTTTCTTTCTTCATAATTTTAGTTTTACACCACTTCTACCCAAACTAAATCAGCCAACTTCACTTGGAACAGTAACTTCATGAATTCTAACATTCTTACACTATAATTGTTACCAAACTGTACTTTAAACAACCATTTTAATATGCTGAATGTTACCACTATTTTACTAGTTTGAACTCAGTGGTAGAAATGCCACTTGCCAAATATCCATTTTACTCACTTGAATTTACTCCATGTAGGTCTGCAATGGCTAAAGACTTGTAATGAGTAGGTGACTTGCTGTGAATTCAGAATTCTTATCTCCTTCTGTTCACCTTTCTCTTCTGCTTTATGTTGTCTTTTGATTCTTGATCATGTAGCTCCCTTTTTCCCTGCACTTTTTTTAGTCTCCATTCTGTGCACTGTTATATGTTTGGGGGTTTTTGTGTATTAGCGTGTGTGGGGGTGTTGTTGGTTGATACTTTGGCACCAGTAGAGGGTATTGAGAACACAGAACATGCAGATTCTAGATCCAGCATCTTTGCAGGCTGTGGGAGAAGTTATAAGAAAAAGTTTATCACTGGGTTATAGCATAAATAATGCAAATCAGATCTTTGGGAAAGGGGAAGTTAACTTTCAAAGAAAAACACATCTTTGGTAAGTAGGTTCTCCATTGCAATTTTCTTGAGGCTTGTAGTATGACCAGATTTGGGCAGACTTTCACAGGGACTGTAAAAGGTAAATCCCCGAAACTAGACTTTATTTAAGATCCCTGCTGCAGAGTAGGGGAGGGCTCTATAATTTAGCAGTGAAACAAATGACAGAACTTAATGCAAATCTCTTCCTGAATTTTGTTTAGAAGACTATCTCGGACTTTTTCAGACACCTGTCCTGAAAGTCATGAACTTGAAAAGTTGATTTGACACAGATATAACTGACAATTGTTTTTATTAAGGTGTCAAACACTTGCTTTATAATAGATTATGCTTTTGATCTTCAGGAAATAATGATTTTTAGGGGAATAACCAGTTGGTTAGTTGTTCTAAAACTTAAGTATTTTGAAGATATTCATTAATTTCTTGATGGTCAAAAGACAATCATGGGTATTGACTCTTTCTTTCAGAAGGTAAACTGAAAATGGAGGAACTTTATGTGTATCTAGGTATTGGAAAGCCTGTAGTACATATATTGAAAAAGTTTAAGATTTTTCAGGTTAGAAAAGGGAATGTGATTTTTATGAAAGATGACACATTTAGTTGGGCAATTTGGTCTTGAGTGTTTATTATATAAATATGGTAGGGAGCATCCAGGAACACTGAAAGATAAGAGTTCTCTTTTATCTAATCACTTTTTACATATGTGACTAATAGAAGGGTCTCCTGCCAAAAGAACATGTTGAAGTCAGCAACCTACATTTCAGGCTTCTGTGAAACTGAAGTTTGGGTATTATGTGATGAAGAATCACAAACTTGTGAAATCTAAAAGTGTTTTAATATCTACTATGCAAATCTTAATGATATAAGAAACTTACTAGCTATCCAGATCTGGAGAAAGATTTACTGCTTGTTTTACTGGTGTATGTGGAATTAACAAATGTTGTATCACTGACATATTTCAATACAGTGTTTATATTTACTTTTGAACCCAAACATGCATGAATTTTAATATTCAGTTTCTGGCTCTTAGAGTGCATTACTTTGTATTACATCTGCAGTTTTGCACACTTTGGTTCTTAAGTCAGTCACATCCCTGTGTGTAAAACTTGATTGATATGTTAGATTTATAGTATTTCAGTCTGACAGTGGACTCAGTTAATCTTTCATTTATAAAGCTATGTGAATCCTAATTTAAAATATCAAATCACAGAACAAACATTAGAAGGATTCTTAATTGAGCATGTGTATTAATTTGCTTCTCTAGGTGGAGTCTGCGTGTGTTTCAATTCATGAAACTCTGAAGTCTGTCATTGATTATCAGACTCATTTCCGGTTGAGAGAAGCACAAGGCCGCAGCAGAGCAGAGGATTTAAACACAAGAGTAGCCTATTGGTCAATAGGGGAGGCAATGATTCTTCTTGTAGTTAGTATTGGGCAGGTATTTCTCCTCAAAAGCTTCTTCTCAGATAAAAGAACCACAACAACCCATGTTGCATCATAACTGGTAATGATAATGCTTCAGGTCATTGTGCTATTCACTTGTGAAATTACCAGTCTCCAATTAATTGTAAGTACAAGGAACTATATATATGAAACATTTAAATATCTACCCCTCCTCATTGATTAAAATTGCAAAACATACTCCAAAAGTTATGAAAGGGACACCCAATTTGAAATATAGAGTAAACTTAATGTTTTATGATACTTGTATTAAATATCTGGCAATGGCCAGCCTCTCTTTGGTTTTGCTGATTTTAATCCAATTTGGGTTTAACTTTACTGATATGATTACCCATCTGTGCTATAGTACTTTAAAAGAATTCACCAATCTAGACTCTGATGTGAAAGACAATACTCATGAACATTTGATTTGACTTTAATTTTTGGGCTGAATATATTTGATTTGTAAGCTAATGTGATGAACTGTAGTTGTGAGATGTATTGCACTGTTCTGATTTGCTGTAAAAAAAAAATAATTATATCCTTTGCTTATCTGTAAAACTGTTGCAAACTTGATACTACATAATGATGCAAATTCTCTACCTGCCTGGTAAATCTCTACCTTCAAAACCTACTAAATTTTATAATTGAGTGTATTTGCTTAAATACAATTTTCTACATTAAAATATAATGCATTTCCTTTTTTACAATGTTTTACTAAACAACTTCTAAACTGAGACTATTTGAGAAATGTGCTTTCTCTATTCAAAAATTTTAAATCTCCAAGTTGTTTTTAAAAATGCAATAAAATGGGGAATATTTTAACTTTCTTACTGAAGCTATGCAATCTCTCTACTTGTGCTGCTACTTGTTTAAGACCAGAGATAGTTTGTTTTTTATCAAGCACTACAGCACCAGCACCAGTTATATTGCATCCATTAGGCACATGCAAAGCTTTTAATTAAATTGTTTTCCTATTAAGAAGCCAATTTAATACTAATACTGCATTGTGTGAGTGCTGCGTACTTTATTTCTCTGTTTGGTGCACTGATACATTATGACCTTGTGCATGTAATTGCTGTTCTTTTCCGTTAGTGGTCAAAAATGTTTTAAATGTTTTGTGGTATCTTTTTGGCAGATTTGTAGCTGCATTGCTTCCACTGTTCATGTCTTTAGTTCAGGTATTGTAATAAAATCTTGTTTTATTTGGATGTTGAAGATAGTAAACATTTACATACAAGTAGCTTTAATTGAGCTACTCAAAATAAGGATAAACTTGTTCAGATGGTTCTGGAGGAATAAATGAACTTGGACCCATTTTTAAGTACACACAAACAAAACTAAGATTAAAAAATTGAGTTACTAATTCTAATTAAAAAATACTCCACTTAAACTAGTTTTCAGGAAGCAAAGAATGCTAAATTCTCATTAATTGCCTATATTATTTTCCATTAAAAAATTGACAGGATATACACGTGCACTTGGACACTGATGACCTAAGATGACTTTAAAATGGTGTGGTAGTTAAAAAAAAATACTTCTTATCTCTTTTGTAAACCGATAACCTACCCTTTCAGAACTGAAGAAAACAACTTTAAGACTTCAAAAATTAGTTAAAAGGTCACAGGGGTAATAAAAAGCTTAATATTATATTCAGAATAATGTATAATGTCTTACTATCTTGTATTGAACTTGCAGTATTGCAGTTCCATTTTTGAGGTACAAGCTTCCCTGAAATTGTAACAGAATCTCAAAGATCAAAACTCAAAAACTAGTGCTCTCTTTTTATGCCTGCACACAATGTTCTTGATTGTACCTATATGCTTTATCCTTATGTTTCAGCAAATGATCCTCAGGTTTTTGTTTTTTTTTTTTTCATTTCATTACAGAAATGGTAATGAAGGGTAATTTATCTGACACTAGCAATTTAGGTGCTAGAGTCAGATAAAAACATGATATAATTTTTATAGTATCCACTATAATCTTCTGATGCCTGAATATCACTTGTTGAGTAGCTTTAATCACACACAAAAAAATTTGTTTCAAAAATGGAAGTGGTTTTCCACTAAGTCAACTCTGTGTACTGTCAAACTTAGTAAACAATGGGGTAAACAAAGTATTATCTGACTGTGGCATACATGTCTCTAATTTTTTTATAAATATTTGAATTTGTTGAATGGGGCTGTTTAGATCAATATTATTCCTCCTGAGGTTTAGCGGACTTGAATTTTGCATTGAAATTAGGTATGTGAACTAAACCTCTGGTATAATGCTGTATCATCTGCAGCAATAGCTTAAAAAGGCCTTTAATCTGGGGTTATGAAAAATATGCTACACATTTGAAAATTTTGTATATTTTTTAAAACAAGTGATTGGATAGGATATAATAAAACACATGCTACCACTTCAATACGATAAAAAAAAATCATAAAGCATTTATCTTTTTTTCTTAATTATTTTTTTACTAAAGCTGCATATGTGAATATTTCAGTTAGTGGTGTGATATGCAATTAAATCACCCTGTGTTAAATGAGATACAACTGTGTTTGAAGTTGTGAAAGGTTTCAACTATTCCTATTGTGTTTTTATGTTTGCATAATTTCTTTTCATGTCCTGACATGTTAGTTGTTGTTTTAGTTGAAAGGGAGGGGGGGAAGTTTGAATGAGACAAAAAGACCCTGTGAATGTTGTATGGGGAAATACAAATTAATCATAGAATGGTTTGGGTTGGAAGGGACCTTAAAGATCATCTAGCTCCAACCCCCCTGCTAGGGCAGGAAACCTTCTATTAGACCAGGTTACCCAGAGCCCCTTCCAGCCTGGCCTTGAACACTTCCTGGAATGGGGAGTCCACAACCTCTCTGGGCAACCTGTTCCAGTTCCTCACCACCCTCACAGTAGAGAATTTCCTCCCAATATCTACTCTAAACCTGCCCTCCTTCAGTTTAAAGTCATTCCCCCTTGTCTCATCACTGCACGTCCTTGTAAAAAGTCCCTCTCCAACCTCTTTGTAGGCCCACTTTAGGTGCTAGAAGGTGCTATAAGGTCTTCCTGGAACCTTCTCTTCTTCAGGCTGAACAGTCCCAGTCCCATGTCTTTCTTGTGTTGGGGGCCCCAGAGCTGGATGCCGTACTTCAGGTGGGGCCTCACGAGACCAGAGTAGAGGAGGAGAATCACCTCCCTTGACCTGCTGGCTGTGCTGCTTTTGATGCAGCCCAGGATGTGGCTGGTTTTCTGGGCTGCAAGTGCACATTGCCAAAACATGTTTAGCTTCTTGTCCATAAGCACCCCTATGTCTTTCTCCCCAGTGCTTGTCTTGATCCATTCTCCACTCAGTCTGTACTTGTGCTTGGGATTGCCCCAACCCAGGTGCAGGACCTTACACTTGACCTTGTTGAACTTCATGAGGTTTCCACAAGCCCACCTCTCAAGCCTGTCCAGGTCCCTCTAGATGCCATCCCTTCCCTCCAGCATGTTGATTGCACCACACAACCTGGTGTCATCGGCAAACTTGCTGAGGGTACGTTCAATTCCACTGTCCATGTCACCCACAAAGATGTTAAACAGTGCTGGTCCCAATATGCCACTTGTCACTGCTTTCCACTTGCACATTGAACTGTTGACTGGAACTCTTCGAGTGCAACCATCCAGCCAATTTTTTATCCACCGAGTGGTCCATCCATCTAATCCATGTCTCTAGTTTAGAGAAAAGGATGCTATGCGGGACAGTGTCAAATGCTTTGCACGAGTCTAGATGACATCAGTTTCTCTTCCCTCATCCACCACTACTGTAACCCTGTCGTAGAAGGGCACCACATTTTTCAGGTGCAACTTGCCTGTAGTGAAGTCGTGTTGGCTGTCACCCATCCCCTCCTTATTTTCCATGTGCTTTAGCATAGTTTCCAGGAGGATCTGCTCCATGATCTTGGCAGGCACTGAGGTGAGACTGACTGGTCTTTAGTTCCCTCAGTATAATATATATTCACATTCATATAATATATGAATGTAATCTGATTCACTTTTTGGAAGAATAATGCTTCTGAGTGTCGCAGGTAAATTATTAAGAGAAGTCATCGCTGTGGGGTTAACTAAAAGGGTTTTATCAATGATTAAATGATGATCAAATGATAATCAATATTTGAATGAAAATTAAATCGTAATCAAGTGGTGATTAAGCAATAATTGAATGATAATTAAACAGTAATTTAAATGATTATTTGATCGATAATTAGATGGTGAACAAATACTCTACTTAATTACTACACTTAATAATTAAACTATAACTGGATATATAGACATCAGTAGCATACAATATACTTTTAGGCTTAATGTAAAACGTTGCTTATCTTGTTCTAGATAATAAATGCCTCATAAGAGATCTCTCAAACCCAAGGAGTAACCTTGGAAGGCATCCTGTTTAAGGGGGAGATCATCACCATGCAGTCTGCTGCCATACAGGAGAACTCAATGGGCTCAATGGGGCTATGGGTATTTATAGCGTCAAGTGATTGACTCATATTCAAACCCCCTTTGGTGTATGTGCAGGAGAACAGCAGTTGTAGTTTTGTCTAGTCCCAACTCAGGCTGGCACTGTTAGCTCCTGATAAGGCATGGCCTAGGTTCATTATTGTGTTGTGCATGCAAAAATATATCTCCCAAAGAGCAGATTATAATAATATAAAACTTAATTTTGGATCTTGGAGAAAATCATTGTCTCCCCAAGGGATAATGACATGGATTTACCAATTTTTATTCCTACTCTTTCTTTTTGATTATAAGCCTATGTTCAATCTTCCTGTCTAATGCTCGGAGTCTATGCTGGCATCATTTCTTAAACTTCAAAAACCTCCTGACATCATCTCATATATGACACATAAGGGTTGCATTGCTTCTGTATATCTCCTTGGCCCCAGCAAGGAAGACAGATTAGTCTAATTTCTGATCCATTTTTAACCATATAAGAATTAGTCCATCAACATTATATCTGTAATGATAGTCCTTCTAAAACAAACCAAAATTGCCAAATTTTGAATTAAGTTTACATTCCTGGTCCAGTTGTTTCAGGGACTGACTGATCATTGGATGAATTGTCCATGTTTCAGATGTGATGGCAAATAAACTTGAAGTAAATGTGAACAGAATTATTTGGAAGGGGAACTACTGCTCATGGGAACAGAACAAATCTCGGTAGCTACACATTAGTTCTATTAACTATAGTATTGATAGGAAGACATATAATTAGAGTACTGCATATATATGTTGCAAGGTCATGCTGTTCAACAAAAGTGAAATCTCTACCACACCAGCGGTGCATGGAGACAGGGAATGGGGGTTTCAGATGAACCACTGTCCTTGTTATTGTTCAGTTCCACTTGCAGAGCCTTGTACCTTTTATGCAAGGGCACCTGGGAAGGTGAGGCAGTCACAGAGGAGATGCACTTTTTGTTCCAGGCAGGAACTTTTCACCATTTTCCCCATCCCTTAAGTCAATGTTCAGCCAGGTGGAGAGAGGATAGGGAATCTGTGTCATGCATCCTGTCTGCCTGTTGGGCCTGTCTCAGGAAGGTAGGGTGCAATTCCATTAGTCTATCTCTCTCATACTCTCTGATACTCCTCAGCCTAGTCACCTGCTCCTGGAGCCCTGTCACTAAGCAGAGGAGTTTCTTTACCTGGGCACACCTCACACAGATGAGCTTACTACAGCCATCTGATACTGGCACACCCTAGAGCCTGACACCTGGGTGGCAGCATGTTCCCACCAAAATTACTACTCATTTTGCAGAAAAGATTTCTCTATCAATTTTACTGGCATAAATGCTCAAGATGTAGGAACCCATTGTAATGGGGAGAACTTGGGGGGGGGGGAAGAGTAAATAGCCTAAATTTAGAATCAAGCAGATCCTTCAACATCTTCAGAGTCTGAACAAAATCATGCTTTTTCATACTAAGGCAGGAAAGTGCCCAAGCCTCAGACAGTCTTTTCAAAGAGAAAAATGCAGAGTAAAAAAATGATTATTTATAGCAAATTACTAATATAAGTAATAGATACATTTCTATAGAAATAAAATGTTATTGCTAATGATTCCTACAGGAAAGCATATATACAGCAAAAGTTATAAATGGCATGATTTACTGAAGGGAAAAAGTTTAAAGAGGAAAAAGTTTCCAGGGCATCTTTTATCAGAAAGATGGAGTATCTTTTTGCAATTGGAAAACAAATCCTGAAGACAAAACTAAACCACTAGTACTAGTATTTGTAATGTAGTTGGCTTGAGAAACCTCAATTCTTGCAGGTTAAAGTGGAATTGAAGGGAAAAATATGCAAATGTCAATGGCTTCATGAAAATACACATGTGCTTAGTTGACATTTTAAAGAATATTTGTCTGGCTTATATCCACAATCCAGCAGTGCACTCTCACAGCAAAGACAACTAACAGTATCCTGGGCTACATTATGAAGAGCACCATCAGCAGGTCGTGGGAGGTGATCTACTCAGCACTGGTGAGACCTCACTTGGAGTACAATGTCTAGTTCTGGGCTCCCCAGTACAAGAGAGACATGGAGCTCTTGGAGTGAGTCCAGACAAATGAAAACAATCATAAAATCATAGAATCATAGAATGGTTTGGGTTGGAAGGGACCTTAAAGATCATCTAGTTCCAACTCCCCTGCCATGATCACCTAGTTCCAACCCCAACTCTCTTATCCTGTCCTCATACTGGAGGTGCTCCATCCCCCTGATCATCTTGGTGGCCCTCCTCTGGACCCACTTGAACAGGTCCATGTCTTTCTTATGTTGGGGTTCCCAGAGTTGGATGCAGTGCTCCGGATCAGGTCTCATGAGAGCAGAGTAGAGGGGGACAATCACTTCCCTTGACCTACTGGTCACGCTTATTTTGATGCAGCCCAAGATGTGCTCATATTCACTTTTTCATCCACCAAATATGCAATATAGTCAACTCCATACTCCTAACTCTGTGCTGCACAGGGCTGGTAGAGAAGGGTTTAAAGTGTTGTTCAGCCTTCTCCTCTACTCAGAGTGAAACTTTCTTGCTGAAGTGACAAGACAGAGTGCCAGTTATAGCAACTTATGACAGGAAATGGCAAGTACTCTGTTGGAGCTTAAATCAACCCATCATTAAATAATCTCTCTCATTAGCAACTGAAAAATTTCTCAGAAATCTCTAACTGTCCTTTGAAATGGATAAAGCATTTACTAGGATTAATCATAGCCAGATTAAGGTAGTGACATAGAGGTAAAAGTTTTGGAACCCAAATTCCATCTGCTGAAACTTCTACTACTTCCATGTACTCCTCAAGCAATAGTGCTCTTTACAATTGCTCTTTATTATTTGTTAATTAAGATATATTATGTCATCATCATCATGGCTAGGCTTCACAAATGAAGATTTGAGAAGGGCTCTACCCACACTTGCTGCAAGCACGCTGATGGCTAAAAAGGCCAATGTGAGATAGACAAGTCTGGTTGCAAAAGGCACAGTGGAAAGACTCCCTAGGTGATATTGATAAGACACGATTCTTTCTGCGTTGTCTTTTCTCCTTGAGAGTGATCCTGTGTGTGTTTTAAAAAGAAACAGCAGCGTTATAGTGTGTCTCCAGGCCTCGCAATTGGAGGCCAGAGTAAACCAATGGTGATGATCAATATGGCCAAGGCTGAGATATTGTTTCAGGGAGTCCTTGTATCTCCTCTTCAGGACTCCTCTCTTGTGGCAGTGTGATGGTTTGGACCTGACTCCCTGCCAAATGCCCGAAACTCACAGTAGCAACCCCCCCTTCCCCTCCCTTCTTCCCCCAGGGCAAAGGAAAAAATGGAGGAACCCAAAATCAAGCTAGTTATATAAAAATATATATTTTATGTATATTACAGTTATATAAAGTTAAGATGCTATGTACACAGTAAAAGGGAATCTAAACTCCCGAAGGGATAGGGAAAGGGGAAAAAAGGGGCAAAAGGGGACAAAAAGGGACATTGAACAGATGTCAAAACTCAAGAACTATACTAATAACTAACAAAACAGATCTCACCACATCCCTTAGAAAAGCAGGATTGGCAGACACTGCCAGCACTCTCCAAATCTCCACATGGCAGGTCAGTGGATGCTGCAGGTCTCAGCCTTAGATAAGCAAGACCAACACAAGGACCCACTGTTCCCGAACCTCACCAGAAGAGTAGAGAGCGAAGGCCTCTCCTCCCTTCTTATTTATACCCCAATTTACGTAAAAATCGTATGGAATACTGGGAACACTGCCCCTTCCTTGGTTACAAACTGGTCACCAAGGAAGGCCTAGATTAAAACTACCGCAGGCAACCAGTGGCAGGTTCACCATAGAGCACAATCTTAGGTAAATGACCCATGATTCAGACCCATATAAAAGAGTAGACAGTACAATGGGTCTGTAAACGCTGATCTTTGTACTTTTCTTAAGGTGTTTCGCCAAACTCTTTTATGGAGTTTACCAAAAACTCTGCATGCCTTTGCTAATCTGTTGTCTATTTCTTTGTCAATCTTACTGTCCGAGGAGATGATGCTTCCCAGGTAATTAAATTGTTGGACTGATTTGAGCTCTGTTTCGCCAATGGTGATATGGGGATGATGGGAGACTTCCTGAGGTGCAGGCTGATAGAAAACTTCTGTTTTCTTCAAGCTGACTTCGAGCCCAAAAAGCTCTGCAGCCTCTGCAAAGCAGGATGTTAAATGCTGCAGAGTTACTTCTGTGTGGGCAACGAGAGTGTTGTCATCAGTGTAAAGCAGCTCATGGACAAGATGATTTAAGGTCTTAGTGTGGGCCTTCAGTTGCCTTCAGTTGAATAGACTTCCATCGGTATGATATCGGATGTAGATACCGTTTTTTTCATCGAGGTCTACCATGGCCCTTTGGAGCATCGTGCTGAAAAAGATTGTGAATAAAGTTGGTGCAAGAATGCAGCCTTGCTTCACACCACTGGTTATTGCAAACGGCTCAGAAAGTGCATCGCCGTATTTGACTTGACCACGCTGGTCCTCATGAAGTGAGATGATTGTTTTAAGGAACTTGGGGGACATCCTAAAAGTTCCAAAATGTGCCACAGACCTTTTCTGCTCACAGTATGGAAAGCCCTGGTGAGATCGACAAAGGTTACATAGAGTCCTTTGTTCTGTTCCCTACACTTCTCTTGCAGGTTTATCTCCTTTCTTCTTGTACAAGGTGATGATGACTGCATCACGAAGGTCTGAAGGTAGTTCACCTCGTTCCCGACAGCGCACCGCGAATTCGTGAAACTTAGCATGGAGTACTTGGCCACCATGCTTCCAGACTTCAGGTGGGATTCCGTTAACCCCAACTGCTTTGCCAGTTTTCAGCTGCTGTATGGCTTTAAGAGTTTCTCCCATAGTGGGGGCAATATCCAATTCATTTTTCACCCATTGTTGTGAAATGTACTGCATTGCTGAGTCTTGAACTACACGGTTGGTACTGAAGAGAGTCTGAAAGTGTTCAGACCATCGATTCAAAATGGAAACTTTATTTGTGAGAAGCATTTGACCCTCTGCACTGAGTAAAGGGCTTTGAACCTGGTGTGTAGGACCACAAGCTGTTTTCAGAGCCTCATAGAATCCCCTGTAGTCACTCGTATCTGAGCATAATTGGATTTTTTCTGCTAGATTGGTCCACCACTTGTTTTGGATGTCATGAAATTTCTGTTGGAGCTTGCTACATGCGAGTTGAAAGGCTGCTTTTCTTACATGACAAGATGGATGAGCAAGGTGTGCTTGGTGAGCAGTTCTCTTCTTTCTCAACAATTCCTGGATCTCTTGATTGTTTTCATCAAACCAGTCCTTGTTTTTCTTGAAGGAGAACCCTAAGGATTCTTCAGAGGACTGCAGGATGCTATTTTTAATAAGTTGCCAAAGCACTTTGGGAGAGGGATCTATAAATGAACTTTGAGCCTGGATTGAAGATTTATCTGGAAACTGTCTCTCACTGTAGCTGTTTGAAGGTTGTTAACTTGAAGTCTCCTCCTTGGAATGCCATCCCTTTTAGGTTTGAACTTAGAGTGGAAGTTAAATTTACAATGCACAAGGCGATGATCTATTTGACATTCTGCACCAGGTATCACGCGGGTATGACGAACATCGCAAATCTCTCTCTATCGGACCAAGATATAATCAATGAGGTGCCAGTGCTTGGATCTAGGATGCATCCAGGTTGTCTTCAAATTATCTTTTTGCTGAAAGATAGTGTTGGTGATGGTGCTCTGCACAAAACTCTAGCAGAAGGCGACCATTTTCCAACACCATGCTTGCCTAGTACTCCTTTCCAAGCTTCAGAGTTCTTTCCTACTCTGGTGTTGAAATCACCAAGGATAATGATCTTATAATCTGCAGGAACCTCTTAGATAAGGCGGCGTAGGTCGGTGTAGAATTTATCTTTTTCGGCAGGGTCAACTTGGAGGGTTGGGGCATATATACTAAAGAGAACAACATGTTGCTTGTTGTGTAGTGGGAGGCAGAGGGAGACAATGCGATCGGAATGAGTAGTCTGCAAATTTTTGAGACAATAGAGTTTTTGATCATGAAGCCAACTCCTGAAAGATGCCTTTCAGTTCTGGGTTTACCTGACCAGTAGAGTGTATAACTAGCACCATGTTTTCTGTGGAGTATTTGCAGGAAAATGGAGGTCTGGTGAACAACCCATATTACCAGCTGTGAAAGAAGCCTCAGGCTTCCCTTGGGAAGAACACTTGGTTTACAGTTGGCAGTTGTAAACTTAGGCTAACTTCCCATGAGAAGGAATTAGTTTATAGTTAACTTGAACAGGCTTCCCATGAGAATAGAATTAGTTTACAATCAACAACTATTCCATATTGTGAGAACCTACAGTGGGAGCTGGCATCCAGGTTCAAAACATCAAACCTGCATCTTGTCCAACGAACATGAGACACGGACTTGTGGACAGACTGAGCTATCCAATCCCCAGACTTTAATCCTGCACCCACGAGGGTACAAAAAGTGTATAAAATGTGTGCTGTGTGTCTTAATAAACGATTCATTGCTTAATCATATTGATTGTCGTGATGAATCCGTGCTCTTGCCGTCAATAGTTTTCTAAGGCTGCCTTCCTCATGGAGACAAACTTCACTGAGACCAACAATGTCAATGTTGAGTCGTGACAGTTCGTGAGCAATTAGAGCAGATTGACGCTCAGGACATCCACTATTCACAGTATCAAGCATGGTTCTGATGTTCCAGCATGCGAGTGTTAATTTGGACACACCTTTGAAGGCAGGTGTATGCCTTTGTCTCTTAATCTTTATTTGACCGCATCAGAAGATGCCTGTTGGCCATGGTTAACCAACCAGGTGAAGGGTGGAGATGAGCTTTGGTTAGACCACCTTTTCTAGGCCCCTCTCCATGTGGAGCAAGCAGTGCTCTCCTTGAAAAAGGCTACTTGGTCATTCAGGATGTTGCCGAACAAGACTGTCATCTCCAGGGTCAGTCTCAGGCGACCAATGTCCTGAACTGTCTGCATGCAGGGTTGGGTCTGCAGCTTCCAGTGCACCTTATCACCTGCTGTTTTGTCCCTCGCCTGTCGCTACAGGACTTTACAAGTGTGGATATATCCTTCAAGCCTGCACAGTGGATTTTTTAGGTGAGGCTCAGCATGTGTAGAACTGGTCCCACCCTTTACTCCTGAGGTTCATCTGCCAGGGCCTAGCAAGCTTGGACAGTGACAGCAAAGTCCTCAGGATGTAGGTTTAGTTAGAATATCCTTCTCTTGGATGGATGACCTTAAAGGGCTAAGCGAGCTCATCTACCTGGGTTTGAAATTAGAGTTGTCCTTCTCCTAGGATGACTGTCGGAAGGCTAGTGAGCCCATCCTGCCCATGGACACATTTTATCTGACCCTTCAGTTTTGTCCTGTCTGGCATGGGAGACTCTACTGGAGGCATATATCACCACCAGCACAGCTTGCAACCTCCTAAGGGCATACAGGTTCATCGCTCACTAAAATGATTTGGACAAGCCCTTCTCTCCCTACTTCTTCCCCCCAGCCTCCTACACTCTAACCCAGGGACATTTCCTTGCCCTAAACACCCTTCCAAGATGCTATAATTCCAAAACAAACCATTCCTGGGCAGAAGCCACAGGCAAGCCAAGCCCATCACATCCCACCCTCATTGCAACAATGCCGGAGCAGAAGTGATCCCAACATACCCCCGGGTAGGGCGGGCACACAGATAAGGGGTCCCCGCACCCACCTGGGGTTCGGGCACCTCCCACAGCCCCAGCCCAGCCTAAACCCCCCCAACCCCCAGAAAAACCCACTACCCACCCTAACCTTACCCTCCCATCCACTGTGTCACCACAGGCCCCCCCCTCATCATTCCTTCAAAGGGGACTACCCCACCTGCCCTCCCATCAGTCCGAGGATCCCCCAGGCCTCTCTGACTCCCTCCCAGCTCCCACCCAGCCCCACGACTCAGCGACCATCCTCTATGGAAGGTGGTCATCCGCCATCTGCTTGCCCCTCTCTACCTTGAAGTAAAAGCAGCGCTGGTCCACGCGAACTCCCTGGGCTGCACAGACCTGGCATGGCAGTGTCTCCCACGCATGCAGCATGGTGACGGACCAGGGTAGCAGGAGCAGATCCCTACCCAGTTGCAGGAGTGCAGCCACCTGTGCGGCCACCTGCCCACAATCTTGACAATATAGATCATGTTACATACAACATGTGTAAGTATTTACTAATGATACCTTGGAGTTTTGATTTTTTAATTTTTGTAGATTTTAGAAGTAGTTATGTAGTAAATGTAGATTTTAGAGTAGCAGCATATTGTCCCTTTACCCTTTAACACACCAACCACACATAGCAAACCCTGTTACCCATTCCCATATCAATTCCCCTAAATTCCACTGGCCTGTTTAGTCTCATTTTCAAGGTAGAAATGTAGAGAACACCCTAACCCTGCGCAAGAAGATATAGCCATAGACACAACAACCTTCAGGCCTAGGACTCTGGAAGACCTCCAAGAACATTACGTGCTCTGAGGAAGATGAAGAAGAGGGGGTCCCAAAACGCCCCCAGACCCAATTCCCAAGAGGCATGGCGGGGGCAGAACCTGGGTGGTGGCTGGACGGGGATTGGGTGAAAATCATTATAAAAACTGTGAACACCTGTACTCTGGAGTGGAGTGTGCGTTGGGGGTATTTCGGAAAACCTGAGGGCTCATTAAAGCCTTTGTATCCTTATCTTATCTCCTACCTAATTTGGCTTGGAGTCTTTTTTTCCCCACAACCATTTAGGCAACAGTTTTGGTGGCTCTGTACCGGGACATCAGGACCTGTGACTCCTCTGGATCAATATTCCGTTTTGCAGGGATTTCTTCTCCGTCCAGCATATTTTGAAGAATTCCTGCTCTGATCTCGGGGAACCCAGCTTCTCGGAATCGCACACGGAGGTAAGATAAGGAACAACTCCTGGAGAATTTTAATTAGCAGCTGAGGGAAGGAGTTTTCCCCAGGGTTAGGGAATACAGTGAGAGTGGGAAGGGAAACTTGGACTTGGGCCCAAAAAGTCAGTGTTTTCCCAGTCTGTTGGCAAAGGGATTTTTGCCAGAGTGGGCAGTGAAGCTGTCCGGGAAGTTTCAGTCAGGACAGGCAGGAGGATTTCGGGTTTCATGTTGGTCGGATGTGACTGCAGAAGTGGGGGGACGCCTTCCTGGTTGAAACTTTGTGTTTCTGTCTGAACCTGGTGGTGCCTGGTTACAAAACCTGCACACCATGCGTGAGGTTGTTGGTTTTCTCGGTTTTGTCTTAGGTCTGCTGTTTTTCTTGTCTATTACTTGTTAACATTGCATGTGTACAAGCTAAAGAGGAGATTCCAGAGGGAACGCCCCTCGCCTTAGTTTTACAGTATTGGGATGATTTAACTGTCCCTGAAACATCTTTAAAAAGGCAGGAGCTAGTTAGACTCTCTATGCATGTTTGTCCTTTCAATAGGCAGATAAGAGGATTAGCGTGGCCGAAATTTGGCTCTTTTGAGATCAATATAGTGTTTCATCTTATGACAATCCTTCATAAGGAGGAAAGGTGGTCTGAGTTGCACTATGCCGAGTTATTTTATTTTTTCTTAACCCGTCTGAAATTGAGAAAGGAATATAAAAAGGATAAAGTTCAAATAGAAACAATAATAAAATAATATAATAATAATAATAATAATAATGGCCAGTCTTCACGAGCGAAGATCCGGGGAAGGTCTTTCCACCTTCCAGCCTGCGCATTGGATTTTTTTAGGTGAGACACAGTGTGCGCGGAACTGAGCCCACCCTTTAATCCTAAGGTTCATCTGCCGGGGCCAAGCGAGCTTGGACGGTGACAGTGAGGTCCTTAGGACGTAGGTGGGTTGCCTTTAAGGGCTAACGAGCCCCACCTGCCCGGGAGTGGCCCTGACCGGGAATCGAACCCGGGTCTCGGCGGTGATAGCGCGGCGCCTTTACCCCTAGACCACCAGGGGCTCCAAATAGAAACAGAACTCCTAGAAATGGTATTAGAGGAGAAAAAGAAAAAGAATAATCATGCTAAACGTGATCCTAACAGTGAAATTAATCTTGAAAGCCCTGGAAATGAAGATCTGGACCTTTTAATTCCCCCAAATATGAGAATAGGAAGCCCACCCCCCCCTTCGGCTCCGGCTGCGGGTGCGGCGGGCATAGGTCCATCAGGGGCAGGGGTAGCCCCTGGAGCGGGTCCTGCCAGCTCGGCGGGGCCAGCTGGACCTGCGGTGCCGGGTCCGGATGCTTCGGGGGTCTCGGGTAGTGTGGACGGACAGGCTGGGACCGCTCCAGGCGGAGCGGGGGCCCTGGGAACTGCTGTTAGTGCTCCCGGGGCGGCGGGGCTCGGCGCGGCCTCTCCCCCAGCTGCGCCGGGAGCTCTGGCACCAACCGGACCGGCGGCAGCCCCTCCCGGAGCTGCGGGCTCTGCCGGTGTCGGGGCTGCGGGGCCAACCCCTCCTGGGGCCGCGGGGCCAGCTCCTCCCAGGGCCGCGGGGCTGGTCCTGTCTGAAGCTGCGAGCTCCCTCGGTGTCGGTGATTGGGGGGCGATAGCCCCTCCCTGGGTTGCGGGGCTGGTCCTGACGGGGCCGCAGGCCCTTTTGGTTACGGAGGGGGGGGGCGGCAGTGGCTCCCCCCGGGCCATTCCAGGAGTGCCAGGCGCAGGTGCGGTTACTACGGCAACGGAGATGGGAGGCTCGAATCTCAGCACTGCAGGAGGAGGAGCAGGGGCAGTGTCTGCAGCCGAGGTCCCCGCCCCGGCTGACACGGGGCCCTCCAACTCTGCCATGAGGGGCGGGGACAAACCCACCCCCATCCCTTCGGCACCACCCTACCCTACGGGGGAAGGGGGGAACCAGGGTTTAGAATTACAGCATCAGGGGAGGAGCAGGTTAAGGAGGAGCAGGTCAGTTCCAGCTATCGACAGGAGACAAAGATGGGGTCTTCCCCCTTTTAACTCCTCGAGCACAAATGTTAAGACTCGGGACAGCGATTTTACTGATACAGGTACAGAAGTTTCTGAGGATGAATCAAAGGATAGCTTGGGGGAGGGGGAAGAGAAACCACTTATAGTAAGACCAAAGACAGGGGGAAGAAGAGTACCAGAAGCTCTGTCAGACCCCAGCCCCGCGGTTAGTAGGACAAGAGTACAAAAGGAAAAGCCTACAGTAGAAGCTCCCTTAAGGCAAGCCATGAGCAACCAGGGTCCAGTTTTGATAAAAACTCCTTTTTCTCTAGGTGAGTTACAACAGTAGAAAGATTCAGTTGGAACATAGAGGGATAACCCAGAGAAAGTGGCTAAGTATGTGAAGAGAGCAATAAAGACACAAGATCCTGATTGGGACGATTTGGAAGTAATGCTGGAAACATTATTAGACCCTAGTGAGATAGACATGGTCAAGCGAGCTGCCCGGAATACAATTGAGTCGTTCATAACATCTGGGCAGATGCAAGGAGAACTAAAAGATATATTCCCTTTAGAAGATCCCAAATGGGACCCCAATATACCAGACAAAAGGGAAGCATTGAAACACTATCAGGACTGGGTGGTTTATGGTCTTAAACATGGAATTTCAAAAGCAGTAAATTGGTCGAAAATGTATACAGTGAAACAAGATAAAAATGAATCCCCTACAGATTTTCTGAACAGACTAACAGAGGCCGTATGAAAGTACACAGACATAGATGTAGAATCAGACTCAGGGAAAAGGCACTTGGTCTATTTATTCATAGGCCAATCTGCAGACGATATAAGGAACAAACTACAGAAGGCAGGTGAGGACAAGAATATTGGTGAATTAGTGAATATAGCTTGGACAGTCTATCGAAATAGAGATCAAAAAGGCAAAGGAAAGGGGCTGGAGCAGGACGGTGACTACCAAAAACATCGCAAACACAATGTCCACTGTGAAAATTATAGATCTAATTACCAGTATGATAGGACTAATGATCTATGTTCTTTTTGTAAAAAGAAGGGGCACTGGAGAAGGGATTGTCCAGACTTGAAGAGGAGAAGTGAATTGCCACCCCCTCCTCCAGCCTCACAATTGACTGTAAGCCAGAATGCATGAAGGGGACCGGAGAATTCTACCCCAGCAGAACCTCTGGTTGTAGCTAAGCTGGGGGGAGAAGATGTGGAATTTTTAGTTGATACAGGTGCTGCATATTCCATGTTAAACACCTTGGAAGGGAAACTGAGTCATGATACTGTAACTGTGGTTCGTGCCACAGGGGTAAGTGAAACCAGACCTTTCTTCAAACCTTTGAGATTTAAATTAGGTAAACACTGGGTAACTTATCAATTCCTCTATATGCCAAATTCTCCCATGCCTTTATTGGATAGAGATTTATTAGAAAAATTGGAAGCTGAAATTAAATTCTGTAAGGGGGGGGAGGAATAAAAGTTATTATCCCTGACACTAAATATATCAAGGCAGCCACCTTCTTCATACAGGAGAACCACGGAGAGATCCCCACAGAGGTTGAGAATGCTGTCATCCCTTTAGTGTGGGCTAGCGAATATCCTGGGAGGTCCAAGCGAGCAGAACCCATAAGCATCACGCTCAAACCAGGAACAACACCGGTAAGACAAAAACAATATTCCTTGAAGCTAGAAAGTCATCAAGGTTTAGCACCCATAATTGAAAAGTTTCTTAAATTTGGCCTATTGGTAGAATGTGAGTCCAAATATAACACCCCCATCCTTCCAGTGAAGAAAACAGATGGTAGGAGCTATCGATTGGTCCAAGATCTGAGGACAATCAACAAAATAACAGAGGATATATACCCTGTAGTAGTGAACCCCTATACCTTGTTAACCCCATTAACAGAGGAATTAGGGTGGTTTACTGTGCTTGATCTAAAGGATGCCTTTTTCTGCATTCCTGTGCATAAGGACAGCAAGAGCTTTTCCCTTTTGAATTGGAAAATCCTGACAGGGAGAAGAACTCAACTAACCTGGACGGTCTTACAGCAAGGCTATAAAAATAGCCTGACAATATTTGGAAACCAACTGACAAAAGAACTGGAGGACTGGAGAAGGCAGCAACCAGAAGGAGTTGTGCTGCAGTATGTAGACGACATACTAATTGCTGCCAAAAGTCAGGACCAATGCATCAGACTCACTCTAAGTCTTTTAGACTTTTTGGGACTATGTGGGTATAGGGTCTCAAAAGAGAAAGCACAAATTGCAAAGGAAATAGTCATTTACCTGGGGCTTGAAATCTATTGTGGACATCAACAACTCAGCACAGATTGGAAAGAAGCCATCTGCCATCTTCCAGAGCTCCACACTGTACGAGAAATGCAGGTTTTTCTAGGAATGGTGGGATGGTGTCGCCTGTGGATAGCTGACTATGGGTTACTAGTCAAACCCCTATATGAAGCACTGAAAGCAGCCAAGGAAGGAGTTGTGACATGGGCAGATGAGATCAGAGCTGCATTTAAACAACTGAAACAGTCCCTAATGTCAGCTCCAGCACTGGGACTACCAGACCTAACCAAACCCTTTGAACTGTTTACATAGGAGCAACTAAATGTTGCCCTGGGGGTACTTGTCACAGACCCTGGGAAACCAGTGAAGGGCTGTGGCCTACTTCTCCAAACAGCTAGACAGTGTCAACCAAGGATGGCCGGGGTGTTCAAGGGCTGTAGCAGCGACTGTTATCTTGATCCAAGAAGCCCGGAAACTCACCCTGGGACAGCGCATTGTCGTGTATGTACCCCATGCAGTCCAAGCTGTACTTGAGCAAAAGGGGGGCCACTGGCTGTCCCCTAGCAGAATGCTTAAGTACCAAACTGTGTTGTTGGAACGGGATGATGTTACCCTGAAAACAACATCTGTTGTAAATCCTGTTATGTTTCTGTCCTCAACATTGACTGACAGTATGCCTGAGCATGACTGTTTGCAGACCATCGAGGAGACCTATTCCAGCAGAACAGACCTGAAGGATGTGCCTGGGAACTGTACATGGACGGAAGCAGCTTCATGCGGGATGGAAAATGGATGATAGGGTATGCTGTCACAACCAAGGACGAGGTAATTGAGGCGAAGGCTTTGCCTGCTGATGTGTCATCCCAAAAAGCAGAACTGATTGCACTGACAAGAGCTCTAGAGCTGAGCGAAGGTAAGAAAGTGAATATCTGGACAAATTCTAAGTATGCGTTCAGTGTGGTACATGCCCATGGAGCCATCTGGAAAGAGAGAGGACTATTAACTGCCCAAGGCAGTGGGATTAAACATGCCGACCAAATCCATGCACTCCTTCAAAGTATTTGGAAACCAGAAAAGGTATCTATTATGCACTGCAGAACTCATCAGAAGGGGAAAACAATTCCTGAACTGGGAAATTGCTTTGCTGACCAGGCTGCAAAAGGGGCTGCAGAAAAAGAAATTCTAGCAGTAGTTCCAAAGAAAGAAATAAACTTGACAGGATACACCCCAAAATATGATGAGAAAGACCACCAATCAATTAAATCCCTTAAAGCTGAAATCAAAGAAAGTGGGTGGGCTGTTACACCAACAGGACAGGTTGTGGTCACACCCCCACTCCTAAGGGAAATAACTGCGGGAACATGAGGCTACCCACTGGGGAATAGAGAATCTTCTAAAACACCTAAAGAAGGTAGTGATAGGGACAGGTATGACTGAAATCGTGCAATCCATAGTGAGTAAGTGTGAAATCTGCAAGCAGAACAACCCTGTTACAACCAAGAGGGTAGTGCTAGGAGTAACAAAGGCTGGGAACCTTCCCAGAGATTATTGGCAAATAGATTTTGCTGAGTTTCCACCATGGGAGGGGTGCAAATACACACTAGTGCTGGTTGACACTTTTAGTGGATGGCCTGAAGCTTACCCATGTCATACTAACACAGCAAGGGAAGTGGTAAAAACTTTGTTTAATCAAATAATTCCAAGGTTTGGGGTTCCTCTGGGAATGTCATCAGACAGAGGGACACATTTCATTGCAGTGATAGTGAAGGAGGTGTGTTGTGTCCTAGGAATTGTATGGGACCTTCACACTCCCTATAGACCTCAGGTAAGTGGCAAAGTTGAACGCATGAATGGCACTCTTAAAATGCAAATTGATAAAATTTTTCAGGAAACATCCATGTCATGGGTTCAGGCTTTGCCTCTAGCTCTGCTGAGGATTCGTATCCAGCCAAGGCAGAGGGATAGCATAAGTCCTTATGAAATATTGTATGGAAGACCATACCAGGCTCCTCACATTCCAGGGGACATTCACATGAAAGGGAAGGTTGATTTACAAAAGTATTTAATTGCTTTAGGCTCTACTTTACAGAAACTCCAGAAATTCGTCGAGTTATCCAGGCCCATAGGATCGGACACCCCTGCTCATCAATTCCAACCAGGAGACTGGGTCTACATCAAATGGTGGGACAGTGACCCGCTGCGAGCCAAGTGGAGAGGACCTTTCCAAGTTCTACTGACTTCCCTCACTGCCGTCAAAGTTGCTGGCAAAGGACCCTGGTTTCATTACTCCAGAGTAATTAACAATTCCTGGAACTATCAGCAAAACAGAACCTGACTCAGACGAAGATGTGACATAGACTGTTTCTGCTGTGCATGTTATCTGTACAGTTGGTAACTATGAATTAAGTTCAGAACCTAATTTATATTTGGCACCTAATATTCTTCGTGAAAGTGAGTGCTGAATTTGCACTATGAATTTGGCTGCAATTCGGAACCAAACTAAAATTCTACATCAGGTATCTCTGGATAATGTCTCACTGGATTTGGGAGACACTCTCCACAAACTTACTTCATGGTTACCAAACTGGACCTGGATAAAACAACTGTTTCTATTGGTAATGTACATAGTTAGTGTTTGTGTAATAGCTCATTGCATGAACCAATATTGTAGATGGTGGTCATCTCTTTTGAAGAGGATTAGATGTAAGTAGTAGAGATTGGACAAAATTTTTGAGTTTTGTCCAGTCTCTAAAGGGGGGACTGATACCTTGGAGTTTTAATTTTTTAATTTTTGTAGATTTTAGAAGTAGTTATGTAGTAAATGTAGATTTTAGAGTAGCAGCATATTGTCCCTTTACCCTTTAACACACCAACCACACATAGCAAACCCTGTTACCCATTCCCATATCAATTCCCCTAAATTCCACTGGCCTGTTTAGTCTCATTTTCAAGGTAGAAATGTAGAGAACACCCTAACCCTGCGCAAGAAGATATAGCCATAGACACAACAACCTTCAGGCCTAGGACTCTGGAAGACCTCCAAGAACATTACGTGCTCTGAGGAAGATGAAGAAGAGGGGGTCCCAAAACGCCCCCAGACCCAATTCCCAAGAGGCATGGCGGGGGGCAGAACCTGGGTGGTGGCTGGATGGGGATTGGGTGAAAATCATTATAAAAACTGTGAACACCTGTACTCTGGAGTGGGTGTTGGGGGTATTCCGGAAAGCCTGGGGGTTCATTAAAGCCTTTGTATCCTTATCTTATCTCCTACCTAATTTGGTTTGGAGTCTTTTTTTCCCCACAGCCATTTAGGCAACACTAAACTCATGAGTGCAGTTTATAAGCCAATTGCCTTGGGCAAGATCCATTAGCCAAATCAGTGTGAACCTTAAACTTCCCCAGCACTCAAACCCAAATTCACTGTCTATTTATTTCTGTACTTCTAAGTCTCCCTATATGAGAAGCGTGTAGGTGGAATACCTGCTCAACACACTGGTCAGTGGAGTTTTTCCATTCCCAGTCTAGTCTTGCACCATTTAATTTACTTACATAGTCCTTGAAAAATCTCTAAGTTTGATATTACCATTCAGAAATGTGCTATTTGAGCTTGTGTGAAAGATGATGGAAGATGTGGGAGGAGAACTGGAGTTGACTGCTTGCAAGTTACTTATTGATAACCTTTCAGTTGAAGTTTTAGGGAAAAGTTGGTTGCCATTATTACCACATTAGCAAAAGAGAGTTGTTCTGTAATTAGTTGCTACTTAGCTTTCTAATCTTCTTTCTAAAAAAAGAAAAACTGATTCAGATACCTATGAAGTTTAATTTAATGCAAAGACTTCTCTTACTGTGTGCCTAGTCCAAAAGGGAATAATGGAGTAGAGAGAAGTTGCTCAAAACTGATCAACGTAACTCTAAACGGAGCCCCTGGTGGTCTAGTGGTTAAGGGCGTGGCGTTGTCACCACCGAGGCCCGGGTTCGATTCCTGGTCAGGGCCACTCCCGGGCAGATGGAGCTTGTTAGCCCTTAAAGGCAACCCATCTACGTCCTAAGGACCTCGTTGCCACCGTCCAAGCTCGCTTGGCCCCGGCAGATGAACCTTAGGATTAAAGGGTGGGTTCAGTTCCACGCACACTGTGTCTCACCTAAAAAATCCAATGCGCAGGCTGGAAGGTGTAAATGGCTCGCGAAGACTGGCCATTATTAAAAAACTCTAAACTGATTTTGTTTCTCAATTTATGCCCTTCCTCGTGGGAAACAGAGGGGAGCAGAGTTTTAGAGGAACTCTGTCCAAACTTTAGGTTTAACAGAGTAGTCTAAAATGTAATGATTCTCAACCATACCTAAGAGATCAAGTCTTTTTAATGTCATTCTGATAGTAGCTTGGAGATACTGGGTAAATCTGTATTGGTGGTGGTCACGTATAGAGTTTCCCCTGGCCAGGATCTGCCATGGGGAGTTTCGCCATGTGCCTTTGCGGAGGATGTTGGACGTACAGTGGTAGACCATGATTGGGGGGTGGGGGTGGCTTCTGGTGCAGCATGGGGGCAAAATGTCACAAAAGCATTTAAGAATCATCAGGAAAAAGATGAAACCCCAAGTGCCTGGCTAGAAAGGCTGAGGAAAGACCTACAGCAGTATTCAGGCATTGACCCTTACACTCCAGTTGGACAAGTAGTGTTGAAGGTCCACTTTGTAAGTCACTCCTGGAGTGATATTAGGAAGAAATTAGAAAAATTGGATGAGTGGCAGAACAGGGGGCTTGAAGATTTGCTAAGGAAAGCCCAAAAGGTATATGTTAGAAGGGATGATGAAAGGGCAAAAACAAAGGTAAAGGTCCTAGTGGCTGCTATCCGAGAGTCACAAAAAGGTGTAAACTCAGACAGGAAAGGAAGCTTTCAAGGGGAACTGAGAAAGAGTGATCAGAATGTGGATAACAGACCCCAGTGAATTGTTCCAAGGAGTCAGATGTTAGAATGTTACTATTGTAAGGGAAAAGGCCACCTAAAAAGAAATTGTCCAAAGAGACAGAGAGACTTACAATTGTTTGAGGAAGCTGAACAGGATTAGGGGTGTCAGGGGCTTTATTTCCTGAGAATGAAACATCATAAGGAGCCCTTGATAAAACTAAAGGATGAAGAATATGAACTCTTAGTAGATACGGGAGCTGATCAAACGTGTATAACCAAGATTCCCCACGGTTGTAAAGTCAGTAGGGATACAATCAGAGTAGTTGGAGCGAATGGGGAGGGATTTCCAGTTCCTCTCATAAAACAAGTCCAAATTGAGGGAGAAACCAAAATAACAGTAGAGGATTTACTAGTAGTACCTGAAACAGGTTATAATCTTTTGGGTAGGGACCTACAAGTTTCCTTGGGAATAGGACTTGTACCTGAAGAAGGGGAAATGAAAGTTAAAATAATGACTCTCAAGGCGGAAGATGAGGATGTTGGGGTGAATGGTAAGCCCACGGAGCCCCTGATGAAGGATGCAGGGGTGAAGGATTTTTACTTAGACATTTTGAGGCCCTTTCCCTGATGAAAAGCAGGTACTGCGAAAGACTTGAAAAGGTGCCAGTGCTAACCAGTAAGGAAAGAATGTAAATAAGGAATGAACATCCAATTATATATCAAGGTTGGTAATAAATTATAGATAGAGAAGTAATAATAGTACGGTATGTAAAGTTCTGTTAACAGTGTGAGTGCAGATATGTTGGAACAAGAAGGATTATACTGGACTAAGCAATAAAAGCTGAATGTCGGCCATCATCAATAAAGGTGCCCAAGTTTATTTTTTGTGACTGTCCTCAACTTACTACAACATGAGGACAAGATTAATCCTAGCGTATGGGCCTCAGAAGACCAAGTGGGGAAATTAAAAACTGACCCAATAAAAATAGAAATTATCAATCTAAACCACCCAAGTAAGACAATATCCTATTTCACAGGAAGGAGGAACGGGCCTTCAGCCCATCATAGACAAGCTACTAACAAACGGCACACTGGAATTCTGTATGTCCCGTGTCGTGGTTTTGCCCTGGTTCAATTTGCTTTTACACCCCCCATAAAATTACTATTAGTTGAGAGAAGGTTTATGCAGACAAAAAGAGACTGAATTGAAAAAAAAAGTATGAGTATTTATTATTAACAAGCTAAAACTAAAGAACTATATTTACAACAATTCTACTTAAGTAAAAGGTATTATGCATTTACAGAAGATACTTCTCCCCCCACCCCCCTTTATATCAGTTCAAGGAGGAGAAGTAGTCCTTTTCCATTTGCGGAATTCTAGCTCTCTCTTTCTCTCCAGTAACTTTGCAGCACTCTCATCGCAACTGGAATTCTTTTTCCTTCTCTGTGTAGGCCTCCAGGGCTACCGAAGGCTGGGGGTTACCCAGGTCCTGAAGGGTCTCCTTCCATAGGCTTGCAAGGGGACACTTGCTCACTATGGATATTCTTCCACAGGGTTACAGGGGATAATGGCTTAAGAGTCCACTCCTGTTTCCCTATGGAGGTCCCTCCCCATGGGAGAACAGTCCTTCATAGACTTCTCGGCATGGGTCTAGTCTGGATCCCTTACTCAGATCCCAATATCCCACCTGAGACGTCTTGCTCCAGTGTGGGTTTCCCTCAGGGTCACAAATTTTCAGCACTAGTAGTATGGATCTCTCACTGAGATCCCAAGCTTACCCGAGCCGTCTCGCTCTGGCATAAGCATCGTCCCCTTCAAGGGTCACAAAGTCTTCAACAGGACTCTGCCTCATCCGAGCCGCTTCTGCTCCAGCATAAGGCTTTCTCTTTCTGTCAAAGTCACAAATCTCTGGTACATCCACAAGCTCCTCTGTGAGCCGCATGGGGGGTCTCTTCACCCCAACAAACTTTTACAAGTGGCAGGGTTTTATTTTTCAGTCTTTACCCTGCTGAAGGGAGGGAGAGCGAAAGAGAGAAAAAGCAGCTCTCCCCCCTTCGAACTTTTCTTCTCTCTCCTGCGACTACCAGCTTTGACCTTGAAAATCTTTTATCTCTTCACTGGAATTTCTCTGCAACGGTTTCTGTCCAAGCAGTTCGTCTTTTAAACTTTTTTTTCTTCACTCTTTTACAGAAGAGATGGAGGGCTTCAGTACTACACCTGCCCCTCCCTGGCCCAAGCCGGGGGAGGAGGAGGCTTCGGTTCTCCTCAGGCCCGCTACTCTTCTACATGGCTGCTGCCTCTAATTTCAACTGTGCAACAAGTCTTCTCTTCCATTTTCTTAAAGATGTAATTAGCAAAGGCGTCACTGAACTTTTTGATTGGTTTTTTTGTCTGGAAATCACCTGGACAAAACCATCCTCAGCCCCAGGGATGGGCTGGTGGGCAAAACCACGACACCCCTCATAACATCCCCATCCTTCCAGTTAAAAAGGGCAACAGCACCTTCAGACTAGTCCAAGACTTAAGAGAAGTTAATAAAAGGACTATTGCCAGGTTCCCCGTAGTTTCTAATCCATACACCCTTCTGAGCCATATACCCCCAAACTATACTTGGTACAGTGTCATAGATTTGAAAGATGCCTTTTGGGCTTGCCCATTAGATGAGGAGAGTAGGAATATGTTCACATTTGAATGGGAAGACCCGCAAACATGAAGAAAACAACAATTGAGAAGGGGAGGGCAACTGCAGCGCAGAAGATATTCTGCGTCGGGCGAACGCCCAGAATTAGCGTCCTGCTGAAAGTAGGAGCAATTCTGGCATACTCCCTATCCCCTCAGCGTTCGTCAAATGGGCCTGGTGTAAGGCATTGTTGACTGCTCCTTCTGTGAAGGGGAGGGCAACTGCAGCGCAGAAGATATTCTGCGTCGGGCAAACGCCCAGAATTAGCATCCTGCTGAAGGTAGGAGCAATTCTGGCATACTCCTGTATCCCCCTAACCCTGAAAACAGATAACTTTGGTCCCCAAGATGGAGTCACCCAAACAGACTCAAGTAAAATTTAATCTGGAGATTTCTCTTTTATAATAGGAACATCAATTTTAAAATTACCCGTTTTCCCAAGTTCAATAAAAATCGTCTTACTCGCTTTCTCATTTTTATATCAACCTTTATATCAACCTTTACCGCAGGTTCAACTAGAAAGTCTTCATTGTTAAATCCCATTAAAATTACAAATGTTGTCTTTATTATAAAATAAGAAAGGGTGAAATGTTGGGGTAAGTCTGCTACATAAAAAGAATACAGGAACCTGTAATATTGTTAAATTGACCACGTGTCCAAGATGGTGATTTTAAACCTTTGTGTAACCCTTCTTGTTCCCATAAACGCCTCACTGTACCTGTGGAATGTCTGAGAGATAACTAGAAACTCATCTATTGGTTGTTAACCCCTTGTCATGATTGGTTGTTTGTAAGATGTCCTGTATTCTCACTGGTCACCCTGGGATCCCTCCAAAAGGTACTTAAACCGTTGTTAGATCAATAAAGCGCTCTTCGCTCTCTCTTCGCTGCTGGACTCCCTGCATGCTGTGTGGTCTCTGTCTCCTGGCATAGGGGCCTCTGCCGCCTGTCCCTGCCACGAGGGGCGGGGGGCGGGGGGGTGATCTCAGCCCTGGAAACCTTCACAGAGCGACCGGGAGTGACTCTCCAGAAACCCCCCCAGAACTGCAACATAAAACAACCAAACAATACTTCTATACCCACAAATAATCCTCTTCAAAAACAAACCAATAAACAGGCAAAAGGAAAAAAAAGTAAACAGTTCAATTTTGCGTCCTTTGGTTCAATTCCAACCACAGTCAATAGGGGGTGCCGTTGGATCACTGGAGATGCAGAACTTGTAATTTCTTGTAGCCAGCTGCCAGGGTATGCTGGAGAAACCAATCCAACCAAGAAAAAACTGGGCCTTCCCTCCCTTCCCACACACCGGGAAAAGGGAGAGGGAGAGGGGGAAGGAAAAAACCAGCAACAAACAGAAAGTTATCCCAATGAAAAAAAACCAAAACTCACACTCTTCAACTGGTCAGAATTCGCGCAACACAGTCCTCTCTCTCGAGGTACCAGGAGAAATAAAACAAACGGGAACGGGAAAAGAGGGGAGAAAAACCCCTAGGGAAAAAAAACAACAGCTCCTATCCGATGAAGAATCCAGGCAGGGCCCTGTGCTAGCAAACGGCTGAGAGCAGAGAGAAGCCCCAAGCTTCCCTTCCCACCTTGTTACAGCCACAGCCCCAGCCTAGAAAACTCCTCCTCCCCCGTTGCCCAGGAGATGAGAGAAAAAAGTAAACAATAACCTTTCTTCGTTTGCCTTTCCTAGGACACTAAGTTCTGGGCCATTAGTGAAGGATCCATTCCTTTTGTTCACCTGATAACTCTTAATGGCTGTGGCACACAGGGTCTGGGGGAAAGGGAAAAAAAAATTTCTTGCTTAACTAAACCATGACAGTTCCCTAAACCTCCAGGGGTAGAAATTATTCAATATGTAGATGATTTATTAATCACTGGCGAGGGTGAAGAGAATATCAAAGAAACTACAATAAGACTCTTGAACTTCCTGGGAGAGAAAGGTCTAAAAGTCTCAAAAAATAAATTACAGTTTTTGTAGTTTAGAAGGTGAAGTATTTGGGTCACTGGCTAGACAAGGGAACTAAGCAGTTAGATGCTGAAAGAGTGAGAGGGATATTATCCATACCTTCTCCAAAAACTGAGTGATGTAAGAAGGTTACTGGGGCTGCTGGGATATTGCAGGTTGTGGATTGATGGCTATGGCAAGTTAGTAAAGTTTTTATATGAAAAACTTACACAAGAAGTAGTGAAATGGGATGAGAGAGACAAAGAAAAGCTAGAGGAAGTTAAAAGAGCTCTAATGAGAGTACCAGTTTTGACTCTCCCTGAGCTGAAACAATCTTTTCAGTTGTTTGTGAATATAGAACAAGGGATTGCATATGGGATGCTCACACAGGAAAAAGGAGGACATAGAAAACCAGTGGCATATTTGTCAAAATTGCTAGATCCAGTCAGCAAAAGCTGGTCTGTGTGCTTGCAGGCAGTAGCAGCCACTGCTGTATTAGTAGAAGAAAGCCGAAAAATCACTTTCGGGGGGAAGACTGTAGTTCACACTCCCCATGCTGTATGAGTAAACCTGAATCAAAAAGTGGAAAAGTGGTTAACTGATGCCCGCATTTTAAAATACAGTTATACTAATTTGTTGTCCAGAACTAGACCTCACAGTAACCAATACTCAAAATCCTGCGCAATTCCTGTATGGAGAACCGGGGGAACTGACAAAAGGTTTGGAACATAATTGTTTAGAACTGATCCAACTGCAAACTAAAGTCCGAGAGGACTTAGAAGAAGTAGAATTAAAAAAAGGGGAGAAATATTTTGTTGATGGTTCCTCCAGATGTAAGGATGGAAAGAGAATTTCCAGATATGCTATAGTTGATGGAAGTGACATGACAAGCATAGAATCTGGGAAATTTAGCCCAACCTGGTTGGTACAGACCTGCAAATTATATGCTCTGTACCGAGTTCTTGAGTTATTAGAAGGGAAAAGGGGAACTGTCTTCACTGACTCAAAGTATTCTTATGGGGTAGTACATACATTTGGGAAAATTTGGAAGGAAAGGGGACTGATAAGCATGAGAGGTAAATCATTAATACATGAAGAACTAATAAACCAACTTCTGGAAGCACTCAAAAAACCTTTAGAAATAACAGTAGTTCATATAAAAGGGCACCAGAGAGGTTTATCCTTTGTAATCCGGGGAAACAACATAGCAGATAAAGTAGCAAAAGAAACAGGTGAAAAAGGGGAAATAGCCAAATTACATATATTGAACTTACAGCAACATAAGGGTCTGGAAGTACCTATATTCTCAAAAAGAGAAGAAAAAGAGTTAATATGATTGGGTGCAAAAAGGGACGAAGGGGTAAAGTGGATCCTGGCAGTGGGAGGGAAATGGTCCCTAAACCAATAGCACAAGCAATATTGACACAGTTACATCAAGCTACTCACTGGGGAACTTGAGCCCTATGTGATCAATTCTTACAAAATTATGGGTCTATAGGAATCTTTGAAATTGCTAAACAAGTTACAAGCCACTGTTTAACATGTCAGAAAGTAAAAAAAACATTATACCCTTCTGGGTACTTTGCTATCTCTGGGCTCAGATCCTTTCCGATGATTGTGCAAAATGTTACCAAACTGTACAGCATAAAGGTCGAATGATTCAAAGCCTAAGTTACCACTCGCATGTGAACAAAGTGTGTTGTGATCCTAAAGAACTGAAAACTTGCAAAACCGGATCTCAGCAACTCTGGGTAACCCAAAATTTAGGAAAAGGGGGAACCAGATTGGGGAGAAAAATGGATTTACTTTACACAGGAAGGTCATTGGGACATTTCCAATGAGGGTGGAATACAAGATCTAAAAAAAGAAGAGATAGTACAACAAAAAGTACAAACTATATTAAAAGGAACTATGCAAAGAAAACCTTCCAATACAGGGGATTTATATCAAAAATCAAAGGACAAACTAGGAGAAGATTGGCAACTCCCAGGTTATGGAACCAACCTGTACATAGACCTAATGGAACGTATTATTCAAACACTAAACTTATCTAATTGTTGGATTTGTAGTGGACCTTTAATGACAGAGGAATGGCCCTGGAAAGGAATAGGTCTCATGCCATGGGAGATTTTAAAGTGGAATCACTCCTGGAAAATGTCAGAATCTCAGCCCCAAGGTTGGATATTAACTTCTGACATAGTCGGGAGAATGCATCGAAAGGAGAGGTAGAGAGACATATAAGGCTAAAGTAAGAGAGTCCCCATACCTCTTCGTGAAAGTTATAAACACCCCAGGAGAATTTTGGTGGCCGCAAGAGCCATCCGGATATTGGACTAACAATGCAACTGCAGATTGTACATGGCACAATAATACCCATAGATGGTGGTGCAACAGAACAAATCCTAAGAATCCCTTTGAAGGTATAGAGGAGTTAAAAATATATTGGGACCAAGCAAATAGCACTAGTTTAAGTTGGGCAGCACCAGAAGGACTGTTCTGGATGTGTGGAAAGCGAGCATATACACAACTCCCAAAAGACTGGAGAGGAGTCTGTACCTTATGAATTATCCAACCTAAGTTTTTCTTACTGTGCCCCGAAAAAGGGACAAATCTAGCTGTACCCCTATACGATGGCTACGGGGCAGTGCACCAAAAGAAGTGAAATTGGAGGAACACAAAAATGGTACGATGATGACTGACCTCCTGAATGTATCATTGCAACATATGGACCAGCCACTTGGGCCCAGGATGGGAGCTGGGGTTATCAAACTCCCACATACATACTAAATAGGATTATATGCCCCCAGGCAGTTATGGAAATAGTAGCTAATAAGACAATCCAAATGTTAGACTTAATTACAAGTCAGCAATCAAAAACTCGAGTTGCAGTGTTTCAAAATAGACTTACTTTAGATTATCTGTTAGCTGAAGAAGGTGGAGTATGTGGAAAATTCAACACCTCATATTGCTGTTTACAAATTGATGATAACAGACAAGCTCTGATGGATATTTGTATCAGGGATTGTTGATATTTTTTGGTCTGTGTTTGGCCCAGCCACCTGCAAAAGTTTTGTTCTTTGTCTGCCAAGTTCACTGGATAAA
>NW_026087564.1:0-49014 GCF_022539395.1 Myiozetetes cayanensis
ATGGAATAAAGGGGTCATTGGGACACTGCAGGGACTCTTGGAACCTTATCTGTTGGGAAACACAAAGGGATGTGTGGGAGTGTTTCACTGACAACCAGGAGAATTTTGGAGAGGGACCTTTACACACCCAGATCTTGATGTGTCCACACATCTCTGCCTGGGTGTGGGTGTGAATTGACTGTGGTGTGCGTGTTGTTATTGTCAATCTATAATTCAGTCACTGTTAAAATTGTATCAAATCCTATTGAATCACTTGATAATGGTTTAATTGGTCAGTGATTAGGTTCTACTAATCTCTTTTGCCTCCCTATATTTGTGTCCAAATCCTTTGTACCCCTGGCCCTCTTGCATCCGTGTAAATCACTCCCTTTCATAATTTTTTTTTTTTTTTTTTGTGACATACACTTTAAAATTTTCCTACCTAGCAAAAGCAAAAATAAACACCAATTAGTTGTTGAAAGATATGAAGATAATTAAAGGAAGGAAAAGAATTTGTTTTTCTGTATTTTAATGAGCCCTACAGTGTGTTTAGAGACAAATCCATCATCCTGAGGTAGTGAGAGAAGATTGAAGAAGCTGCTCAGGAAGTCAGAAGGCAATCTCCCAGTCCCTTGAAGCATTGCTGGGCCCCACTGAGGGCAGGCACTGACAAAGCCTCCCCAGGGACTCCTTCGAGCAGATCCTTGCAGGCCAGGAGTGCAGGCAGACAAAGGAAAGTTGCTTGTGGTGGCCTGAGGGGCAGAGGCAGCTGCCAGAGCCAAGGGCACAAAGGCCTGGGTGCCTTTGGGCCTTGCAGCCCTGCCAGAGCCCTTGGCCATCTCTGCTGCAGGCTGTGCTCCCCTGGCCCTGCTGCTCCTCTGGCCTTGCAGGCTGCACACACCCCTCCTGTGTTGGGGCCTTAGCAATTCTGCATGATTATTCTGAGTTCTGAAAAGGTCAAGAGGTAACAGTAAGATAAACAAGAAACGGCTTGCTGCTACAAGAATGCAGGAGTCAGCAAAAGCAGGATGAGAAAAACAGTGATAACAGAAACGGTATGCAAATGTGGGCTTCAAAACCACAAATCGGTGGGTTACCTAGGGCGCGTGGACAGCGCGTGCTGACCAATCGTGATGGCATGCTGTGCTCGTGTTCGCGTGGACAGAACTCAGAATAATATAAATTGTACAGCCTAACAATAATAAAACTGGATTCGAACTTGCATCTTGTGGATGTGTGTGTGGTTCTTTCCCGCTCGCTTGTATGCCTGCAACACCCTGTCATGTCACAGGTCTCCCTGTGACATCACAGCTGTCCCTTTGTTGTAAACCATCTCCTGTGATGTCAGTGGTCACCAGTGATGTCACTACTTTCTCTGTGATGTCACCACTGTCCCCAGCGGTAGCATTATGACCCCGTGATGTCACCAATGTCCCTGTGATGTCACCAGACAC
Source organism: Myiozetetes cayanensis (assembly GCF_022539395.1). NCBI lineage: Eukaryota > Metazoa > Chordata > Aves > Passeriformes > Tyrannidae > Myiozetetes > Myiozetetes cayanensis. The sequence goes on from NW_026087564.1 coordinate 1,434, forward strand.
CTTTGAGGTCAGTGATGTCCGTGGGACAGCACAGGATTCCCTTTCTTGACAGAAGTCCCCTGGGACGTCACTGTTCCCCAGTGATATCACCCATGTCTGTTTGATGTCACCACTGTCCCCTGTGATGTCATCAATGTCCCCAATGATATCACTGGTGTCTCTTTGTGATCAAACAAACCCCCTGTGATGTCACCAAAGTCTCTGTGACATCACAGTTTTTCCTTTGCTTTAAGCACTCTCCTGTGATGTCTCTGATGTCCCTGTGATGTCACTAGACCCCTGTGATGTCACCAATGTCTTTGTGCCATCATGGCTGTCCCTTTGTTGTCAACACTCCCCTGTGATGTCACTGATCCCCAGTGATGTCACTGAGCTTCCTATGATGTCACCCCTCTTCCCTCTGATGTCACCGATGTCACTGGCATTGTCACTAGTGTCTCTGTGATGTCACCCCTCTCCTTGTGAAGTCACTGAAGTCCCCTGTGATGTCACCAATGTCCCTGTGACATCACGGCTTTCCCATTGTTGTCACCAGTCCCCTGTTATGTCACTGGTTTCCAAAGATGTCACTGCTGTCTCTGCGATGTCAACACTGTCCCCAGCGGTGGCTCCATGTCCCCATGATGTCACTGATTTCCCTGTGACATCAGGGCTTTCCTTTTTTGTCACAAGTCCCCTGTGATGTCACCAGTCCCTGTGATGTCACTGATCTCCAATGATTTCTCTGGTGTCCCTGTGATGTCTCCATGTTCCCCAATGATGTCACTGGTGTCTCTATGATGTCAACCCTGTCCTTGTGAATTTACCCATGTCCCAGTGACATCACGGCTCTCCCTTTGTGGTCAGCATTCTCCTCTGATGTCACTGGTCCCCAATAATGTCCCTGCTGTCTCTGTGATGTCACCATTATCCCCTGTGTTGTCACCGATAGTCCTGTGACATCATGGCTGTCCCTTTGTTGTCAACAGTCCCCTGTGAGGTCACTGGTCCCCAGTGATGCCACCGATGTAGCTGTGATGCCACCAGTTTCCCCTGTGATGCCACCAGTGTCACAGATAATGTCACTGGTGTCTCTGTGATGTCACACCTTGCCTTGTGAATCAACAATGTCCCCGTTGATGTCACTGCTGTCTCTGTGGTGTCAACACTGTCCCCAGAAGTGGCACCATGTCCCAGTGATGTCACCGATTATCCCTTTGTTGTTATCAGTCCCCTGTGGTGTCGCTGTTCCCCAGTGATGTAGTCTTTGTATCTGTGATGTCACCACTGTCCCCTGTGACATCAGCAATGTGATGATTTCATTGGTATCTTTATAGTTTCAACCCTGTTCTTATGAAGACACCGATGTCCCTGTGACATCAGGGTTGTCCCTTTGTTGTCAACAGTCCCATGTCATGTCACTGGTCCCAAATGATGTCACTGGTGTCTCTGTGATGTCACCCTTCTACTTGTGAAGGCACCGATGTCCCCTGTGATGTCAGCAATCTCTCTGTGACATCATGGCTGTCATTTGACGTCACCAGTCCCCTGTGATTTCATTGGTCCCCAATGATGTCACCCATGTCCCTGTGATGGCATAATTGTCCCCTACAACGTCACCAATGTCCCGATGATGTCACTGGTGTCTCTATAATGTCAACTCTGTGCTTGGGAAGTCACTGATGTCCCTGTGACATCAAGGCTGTCCCTTTATTATCAACAGTCACATGCGATGTCACTGGTCCCCCTTGATGTCACCCACAACCCTGTGATGTCACCACTGTCCCCTTTGATGTCACCCATGTCCCAGTGATGTCACTGGGGTCTCTGTGATGTCAATCCTGTCTTTTTGAAGTCACCGATGACCCCAGTGATGCCACCCATGTCCCTGGGATGTCACCACTAACCCCTGTGATGTCACCACTGACACCGATAATGTCACTGGTGTCTCTGTGATGTCACTCCTGGCCTTGTGAAGTCAGTGATGTCCCCTGTCATTTCATAGGTGTCCCCAGTGATGTCATTGCTGTCTCTGTGATGTCACCACTGTGCCAAGCTGTGGCACCATGTCCCCGTATTGTCACTGATGTCAACGATGTCCCTGTGACATCACGGCTGCCCCTTTGTTGACAACAGTCTCCTGTGACGTCACTGGTGCCCAGTGATGTCACCCATCTCCTTGTGACATCACCACAGTCTGCTGTGATGTCAATAATGACCCTGATGATGTCACTGATGTCACTGTGATGTCAGACCCGTTCTTTTTGAAGTCACTGAAGTCCCCTGTGATGTCACCAATCTCCCTGTGACATCACGGCTGTCCCTTTGTTGTCAGTAGCCACCTGTGATGTCACTGGTCCCCTAGTGATATCACTGCTGTCTCTGTGATGTCACCACTGTCCCCAGCAGTGGCACAATGTCCTGGTTGGGAACACCAATGTCCCTGTGATGTCACCAGACCCTTTTGATGTCAGTGATGTCCCTGTGACATCACAGCTGTCCTTTTCTTGTCACCAGTCCCCTGGCATGTTACTGGTCCCCAGTGATATCACCTATGTCTGTGTGATGTCACCAGTGCCCTCTGTGGTGTCACCAATGTCCCTGATGATGTCACTACACTCTCTGTAATGTCACCCTTGTCATTGTGAAGTCACCAATGTCCCCAATGATATCACCGATGTCACTGTGATATCACAATTGTCCCTTTGTTTTCACCAGTTCCCCGTGATGTCACTGGTCCCCAATGGTGTAACCTCTGTCCCTGTGATGTCACCAGTGTCACCGATGATGTCACTGGTGTCTCTGTGATGTCACCCTTGGCCTTGTGAAGTCACTGATGTACCCTGTGACGCCACCAATGTCCCTGTGACATCATGGTTGTCCTTTTGTTTTCACCAGTCCCCTGTGATGTCACTATTCCTCAATGGTGTATCCTCTGTCCCTGTGATGTCACCACTGTCCCTAGTGACTTCAGTAATGTCTCTGATGATGTCACTTGTGTATCTATAATGTCAACCCTGTGCTTGTGAGGTCACTGATGCCCCTTGACATCACGGCTGTCCCTTTATTGTCAACAGTCTGTTACCTAAATGGTTGTGGGGAAAAAAAAGACTCCAAGCCAAATTAGGTAGGAGATAAGATAAGGATACAAAAGTTTTAATGAGCCCCCAGGCTTTCTGGAATACCCTCAAGGCGCCCTCCCGAAATACAGATGTTCATAGTTTTTATAATGATTTTTACCCAATTCCTTCTGGCCACCACCCAGGTTCTGCCCCCACCACGCCTCTTGGGAATTGGGTCTGGGGGCGTTTTGGGACACCCTCTTCTTCATCTTCCTCAGAGCATGAAATATCCTTGGAGGCCTTCCAGAATTCTAGGCCTGAAGGTTGTTGGGTCTATGGCTGTATCTTGTTCCGTAGGGTTAGGGTGTTCTTCTACAATACTACCTTGAAAAAGAGATACAACAGGCTGTGGAATTTAGGGAATTGATATGGGAATGGGTAACAGGGGTTTGAGCTGGTGTGTTAAGGGTAAAGGGATAATATGTTGCTACTCTAAAATCTACATTTACTACGTAACTACTTCTAAGATCTACAAAAATTAAAAAAATCAAAACATCAAAACTCCAAGGTATCATAACTTCTGGTACATCACCATTTACTGATTGGTTGAAAGGACTTGGATTCGGATCATGGCTTATGCAAATTGTACAATGGTTGGTACCCGTTGTCTTTCTACTTCTAGGAGTATTATGTATTTTTCTTCCATGTCTGGTACAATGTTTTCGCAGCTTATTGGCTCAACCTGTATCTGCTTTGTTTAAAGAAAAATAGGGGAAGTGTATGGATCTTTAGTGCTAATATAGAGGATATGCTGCAGTTGTAAGAACATAACCTTATGCTGCAGCTATAGGGATTTATAATGCTAATATACAGGATATGCTGCAGCTGTGAGAATACAATCTTATGTTGCTAACTTAGAAGATATGCTGCTGTGAGAATATAATCTTATATCTTTCACAGTCTTTCAAATGTGAAAACATGATCTATTGTTCTTATGGCCTTCTGGTGGTACCAGGATGTGGAAGATCTACCAAGAGAAACAGTAGCAAAACTAGATATAGAAAACAGGGTCACAGTACCGGCTATCAGAGTGGGAAAGGACATAAAGAATGTTAAAGAAACAAAGCTAATCGAAGAGTATTGTTAGAAAACTGTAGAACAGACTGCTGCTTGATTCAAATAAATGACAGTTCTCTGATCATAATATTGGTGTGCTGAGTCGTCCGTGCTCTCGAGAAACGCCACATCAGAGTGCACATCTCTACAATGTGCATTGCTCTCTAAAACGATCCAAAGCAAGATTTTAGTGAGGTAGGGGTTGGTCTCATCTACCGAACTTGTAGCGACAGGAAGAAGAAATGGCCTTGAGTTGCCTTGGGTGAGGTTCAGATCAAATTCTTTTTTCACTGAGAGAGTGTTCAGGCACTGGACCAAGTAGCCCAGAGAGGTGGTGGAGTCTCTGGAAGTCTTCAGATGGCATCTGCATATGGCACTTTGGGATATGGTTTAGAGGTGATTATGGTAGTGCTGGTTGACAGTTAGACCAAAAGATCTGGAAGGTCTTTTCCAACCTTGATGATTCTGTGATTCTGTGACCTGTCATCACAGTTTCCACGTTTGTGCTCTAACAAGATCTTTTCTCAGTTGGATCCCTCAGTGGGACCCATTAACACTACAAGAAACTTCACAGTTTGAATCTCACTTTGGTTTCTCAAGAGGTTCCTGCAACTCTCCTCAGGGTCTGATGTTCAGGGACTCATCTCCGAAGTCCCCGAGGGTGATGAAATGCCTGGGGCTGTTGCTGTGCTGCTGAGCTGAGCTGGGCTCCTGGCACACAGGGAGCTCCTGGCAACCAAGAACAGCTTCAAAGAGACATCTCTGCTGCTGAGCAGCTCCTCTGCACAACCCAGCAGGGCTGAGGGCACTGCCTGCAGCACTAAGGGCACAGGAGAGAAGGCAGAGAGGTGAGAGGCAGCCTGGGCTGGGAGGGGACTGAGCTCTCACTGTGGGAGAAACCTTCCCAGGATTTGAATGAAGAATTCTCTGGTTGGAGGACACTGAAACTTCCCTTCCTGCAGGAATCTCCTAACGCTGCCACATCCCACAGCTTGTAGGATTATTCAAAAGGCCTCTCCCAGTCCCTGCAGGGCAGAAGAAGTGGCCCTATGGCAGAGCAGGGCAGGAGCTGCAGGCAGCAAGAGCAGACAGGAGAAGGGAGCAGGAGGTGAAAGGGATCCTGGGCTGGGAGGACAGGGCAGAGCTGCTCAGGGGAGGAACCTTGGCAGCCCTTTGGCACGGGAAGGCTGTGGCTGCAGAGCAGTGCAGGGGAGTTGCTGCCAGTGGCTCTTGCAGCTGCCAAATGCCAGCCCTGGCAGGAGCTGTCAGGATGGCTGTGTTGGATTTGCTGGGGGGCAGCAGGAGAAGCTGCTGCAGAGCAGGACTTGCTGCTGCCCCATCAGAGTCCCAGGGTAAGAAGGTTCCCTGTGCCAGAGCTTCCCCTGGTCCCTGGGCTGGGCATGGGCTCTGGCAGCACTGGCAGGGAGCTGAGCTGGGCACAGGGAGGGGCTGCTGGCAGGAACAGCTCCTCACACACACCCAGGCAGGGAGGGAGAGGCAGCCGCTGCCACAAGTGCTGGCCAGGGGGATGTGGCCCCTCCCTGCCTGTGTGTGTGGCACAGAGCCCTTCCCTGAGCAGCTCCTGCCTGGGCTCCTTTGCCAGCCCAAGCAGAGCCTCTGCCCTCAGGCCCACGGGGGCTGGGCTGGGCATTGCCCTGCAGCAGCCAGAGCCCAGGCAAGGACAAGGCCCTCATTTCCATCTGGCTCTGCCTGTCCCTCCTCCCTTGGCAGCATCACTGGGGCATTTCCCTGCCATCCCCTGCTGCCTGGGCTCTCCTTGTTCTCACCCTTGGCTTTTCTGTCCAAGTGTGGGGTTTGGGGGGGCAGATTCCTGTGCAGACACAAACCCTTTGGGTGCTGCTGTGGGGATGTGTCTGTGGGAGCAAAGTGCCCAAGTGTCCTCCAGGACACTTCAGGCTCTTCAGCTGTGTTCCTGGGTGTCCTGCAGGGCTGCAGGTGCCCTCCAGAAGGGCACAGCTCTGCCATAGTATCTCTGTGCTGCACAGGATCCCCGTGGAGGAAACTCCTCAGTGCTAACTCCATGGAAATGTTCTGGCAGCTGCAATGAGCATTTTGTCTCTCACTTTGGGAGGGGAGAGATGAAAAGGTGAGGAGTGTGTCAGTGTGTTCTCTGGACGTGGATTCCTGGCTCTCTGTGCAGTTTCTGTGTAGGGGAACAGTTGAGTTTGATGCTCCTGCAGCTCCAAGCTGCCAGCACAGGGCAGCTGAGCACAGACTGATGGGCAGAGCAGCTTTTCTGTCTGCACTAAGGGACCATCCCTGTGTCCTCTGAACCCACAAGACTTGACCTGCAGTGCCATGGAAATGTGAGGGATTTCCAACATCCACAACCACTCCTAACTCTGGCAGGTACAAGTGGGGGAACAAACTCAAAGAATTTTCACAGCCCAGTCCTTCCAATGGTTCCCTCAGGCAGCAACAGCCAGAGCTCAGGGGATAAAGCTGCAGGGAGGTCTGAGTGAGGAGAGAGAGCCTGAGAGTGGGGTGGCTGTGAGAGGTGTCCTGTTTGGCTGCAGCAGCCTGGTCTATCTCAGCATTGATTTCTCCTCCTCAACAGATCCAAACACTCTGAGGAAGCAGCAAATGCCCAACAGCAGCTCCATGGCCCAGTTCCTGCTCCTGGCATTTTCAGACAGGCGGGAGGTGCAGCTGCTGCACTTCTGGCTCTTCCTGGGCATCTCCCTGGCTGCCCTCCTGGGCAACGGCCTCATCCTCAGCACCGTAGCCTGCGACCAGGACCTGCACACCCCCAGGGACTTCTTCCTGCTGCACCTCTCCCTCACAGACCTGGGCTGCATCTGCACCACTGTGCCCAAAGCCATGCACAACTCCCTCTGGGACACCACAGCCATCTCCTACACAGGATGTGCTGCACAGCTCTTTTTCTTTTTTTTCTTTATCTCAACAGAGTTTTCCCTCCTCACCATCATGTGCTACGACCGCTACGTTGCCATCTGCAAACCCCTGCACTACGGGACCCTCCTGGGCAGCAGAGCTTGTGCCCACATGGCAGCAGCTGCCTGGGCCACTGGGTTTCTCAATGCTCTGCTGCACACAGCCAATACATTTTCCCTGCCCCTGTGCCAGGGCAATGCCCTGGGCCAGTTCTTCTGTGAAATCCCTCACATCCTCAAGCTCTCCTGCTCACACTCAGGCTACCTCAGGGAAGTTGGCCTTCTTATGATAAGTTGGTTTTTTTGTTTTTGTTGTTGCATTTTCATGGTTTTCTCCTATGTGCAGATCTTCAGGACTGTGCTGAGGATCCCCTCTGAACAGGGACAGCACAAAGCCTTTTCCACGTGCCTCCCTCACCTGGCCGTGGTCTCTATTGTTATCAGCACCTCATTCTTTGCTTACCTGAAGCCCCCTTCCATCTCTTCTGCATCCCTGGATCTTGCTCTGACAGTTCTGTACTCTGTAGTGCCTCCAGCCCTGAACCCCTTCATCTACAGCCTGAGGAACCAGGAGCTCAAGGATGCCCTGAGGAAAAGGGTAACTGGTGTTTTTCAGAAGCAATAAACTCTCCTTCCTCTGCATGTTATGTATCTCATTTAAGGCTACTCCTCTTATGTACTTCATTGGAGGCCCACCATATCTATCCTCTCTGTTTTTTGCTCCTGGTAGGAGTGGTTTTTTTTACAGGGAATTTGTTCACACCAAAATATTTTTCTATATAGAAATATATCTGTATATATAATTATATACATATAAACACTTTTAAGTTCAGTGTTTGCCTTTCTCGCCTCGCCCAGAGGCTGTACAGTTTAGGAATTGTGTTCACTGTGTGCTTAAACAAAATAAAGAACTCTGCATTGACTGGTTTCCCTGACATCTTTTCTCTCTGACTGCTCTGGAGCTGCAGGGTCGGTGCCTCTGTGCAGAGCTGTGTAACAAAAGAGTCCCAGCATAGCAGCCCTGCCAGGGAGCAGCAGCCCTTCTCCTCCGTGGCCTCCTCCTCCCACCCTTGCCCTCTGTCCTGCAGAGCCCTGTGTTGTTTGAGGCCTCAGTGCTAAGGCAGTCGGGGCCAGTCCTGCTGCAGGACTGGGCAGGGACTGCAGGCAGGGACAGCCACGGGCACTGCTGGCACAGAGCTGACCTCTGCAGCAGCACTGCCATCCTGCAGGGCCATCTCCTCAGGGCAGGGCCTGAGACCTTCCATCTCCTCTGCAGTTTGCTCTGCAGGTTGTGCCCAACACAAGGCCCTGCAGAGGAAAACAGCATGAGCAGCACAAGTGTGGAGGGCTCAGGGTGGGGGCACCCAGCAGTGCCCTTGCACAACCAGCGCTGCTCCCAGCACTGGCCTCTCAGCCCAGGGCAGGGAGGTTGTGCTTCCCTCCAAGGAGGGACAGAAATGACCAGCTCAGCAGTCCATGTTTGCCCTGCATGGACAAGACATGCCCGTGTGTCACGGCTTGGGGGTGGGGGTGGAAGGCTTAGACAAAGTTTCTGGGAGAAACCTCTTGTTGAGGTGTGAGGGGCAAAAAGGACCCCCTTGATTTCCAAATTCCTGCTCAGAGAGGAGACTCTCCCAAAGCCTTTCAAAAGCCAGAGCCATCCCAGAGGCTCCTGGGGCCTTGGCAAAGGCAGACATGGAACCAGTCTGCAAACAGGGCAGCAAGGAGGCTGGGCAGAGTTCCAGACTGCTAAGGCTCAGCAGGGAAGGGCACATGGCAAGTCCTCCTGCAGCCATTGCCAGGCATGGGAAGGACAAGGCAGGGATTGCAGAATCCCTGTGGGAGGGAAAGGAAGGGGATGTTGTGTGCCCAGACTTTGTCAAGTCCTTTACATGGTCTCTTGTAGTCTCCTTAGAGCCAGACTGGTGGGAGCTGGACTGAAGAGTGTCCAATAAAATCCATGGTACAAAGTCCTCTTGGCAGCAACTTCCTGATGAAATCCCTCAGTGAGCAGCCCTTGAACACCACTAGAGAACATCTTTATTATCTCTTTGTACAACAAGACATAAAGGTGTTTTCAAGTCCTTTGTGGATGTTGCCAAATTTCAGGGAGCCCAGTGTCAGAGGTTCCCCAGTGTCACAGGCCCCTTAGATCCAGGAGCTTCCATTATATCCCAGGGTTCCTGCAGTTTCTCTGAGGACCTACAGTTTCAAAATGCCTGCTTGGATCCATCAGGTTCCAAAATGTTTCAGGGTTCCTCTCTGTTCTCAAGGCCCCAAGTGTGTAATGGTCCTTTCATTCCACAAGATTTCACAGTGTCCCTGTGTTCCTTGGTTTCCATGAGGCCCTGCAGGTCACAATGGCCCATTCATTCCATGAGGTTTTCCAGTGTAACAATGGTCTCCTGATTCCATGGGTTTTAGCAGTGTCACAATGACCCCATTATTTCATAAGGTTGCCCACTGTCCCTCAGTTCCTTTGGCTCCCTTAGGCCCTGTAATGTCACAATGGCCTCTGGATTTTATGAGGCTGCAGAGTGTCATCACAAAGCTGACCCCACCCAGATGGAAGTTTTGGGGAGGTTGGGGGTAACTGGGACAGGGGAGCACAGCCTGCAGCAGAGATGGCCAAGGGCTCTGGCAGGGCTGCAAGGCCCAAAGGCACCCAGGCCTTTGTGCCCTTGGCTCTGGCAGCTGCCTCTGCCCCTCAGGCCACCTGTGATGGTTTTGGTCTAGGCCTTCCTGGTAACCAGTTTGTAACCAAGGAAGTGGCCAAGTACCCAGTATTCCATACGATTTTTACGTAAACCAGAGTATAAATAAGTTGGAGATTAGAGACCTCTCTCTCTTCTCTTCCAACGAGGGTCGGGAACTGTAGGTCCTTGCGTTGGTCTCGCTTATCTAAAGCTGAGGCCTGCAGCGACCGCTGGCCTGCCACGTGGAGGGTTCGGAGAGTGCTGGCTGTGTCTGCCAATCCTGCTTTTTCTAAAGGAAGTGGTGAGATCTGTTTTGTTAATTACTGATATAGTTCTTGAATTTGATCAAGTATACCTGTTCGATGTTCCTTTTTTCCCCTTTCCCTATCCCTTCGGGGAGTGGATCCCCTTTTACTGTGTATATAGCATCTTAACTGTATATAACTTTAATTTACGTAAATATATATATATTTTATATAAACAGCTTGACTTTGGGTTCTTTAATTTTTTATAGTTTTTTTTTTTCTTTGCCCTAAGAGGAGAAAGGAGGGAGGAAGGGGACTACTGTCGTGACTTTCGGGCATTTGGCAGGGAGCCAAGTCCAAACCATCACACCACCACAAGCCACTTTCCTGGCAGCTTCTGCACTTGGGTTCTGCCTCACCCCTCCCTGAGCAGCCTGGCAGGGCTTGCACAGTTTTGGGCCTTTGTTGTTGCTCCCCCTCCCATCCCACTGCCCCCCAAACAGTCCTGAGCCCCCTGGCAGGGACAGGATCTGCTGGGCCAGGGCCTGGGGCTCAGCCTTGGCCTTTGTGCTCCCCAAAACTAAGGCAGGCTTTGCTCAGCATTGCAGGGGCCTGCCCAGAGCCTTTGTCTGCCTGCACTCCTGGCCTGCAAGGATCTGCTCGAAGGAGTCCCTGGGGAGGCTTTGTCAGTGCCTGCCCTCAGTGGGGCCCAGCAATGCTTCAAGGGACTTGGGCTTTGGCTTCTGACTTCCTTGGGTTGATTGAGGACCTGCACTGTCTCACTGGGCCCTTGATTCCACCAGGTTTGACAGTGTCACAATGGTCCCTTCAGCTCCAGGAGGCCCTGCAGGGTCACAATGGCCCTTTGATTCCATGGCATTCAGCAGTGCAATAGTGGTCCCTTCATCCCATGAGTTTCCACAGTGTCCCAATGGCCCCTGGACTCCACATGGCCCTGCAGTGTCCCCACAGAGCCTTTGATTCCAGGAGATTGCACAGGACGAGCCCTGGGAGGTCCCCATGGAGCCTCAGGGACAGCAAAGTGACCTCCCGGCTCTGGAGGAGCCCTGAGAACTTCCCCAGGGGGAAGGGCTGGATCCTGCCCTGGGATGGGGCAACCCCAGCTGGACGGACACACTGGGAATGAGAGGCTGGGAAGCAGTGCCAGGAAAGGGCCCTGGGGGTGCTGGTGGGTGCCAGTTGGCCCTGAGTCAGCAGTGCCCTGGCAGCCAGGAGGGCCAAGCCTGTGCTGGGGGCATCAGGGAGGGGATTGTCCCGCTCTGCTCTGCCCTGGGGTGGCCTCACCTGCAAGATTGGGGAAGTTTGGAGGAACACAATGGAAGGGAGAGATTAAGGAATTTGAGAGTGTCCAAAGGAGGCAACGAAGATGGGGAAGGGCCTGGAGGGGAAGGCGTGTGAGGACACTGAGGGCACTTGGTGTGTTCAGCTGGAGAAGAGGAGACTGAGGGGAGACCTCACTGCAGTCACAACTTCCTGGGCAGGGGCAGAGGAGGGGCAGGCCCTGAGCTCTGCTCTGTGGGGACCAGGGAAAGAACTGAGGGAATGACCTGGAGCTGTGTCAGGGCAGGGTTAGGCTGGATCTTGGAAAAAGGTTCTTCCCCCAGAGGGTGGTTGGGCACTGAACAGGCTCCCCAGGGCAGTGGGCACAGCACCAAGGCTGACAGAGCTCAAGGAGTGTTTGGATGATCCTCTCAGGCTCATGGTGTGAGCCTTGGGGATGGTCCTGTGCAGGGCTAAGGGTTGGACTGGATGATCCTTGGGGGTCCCTTCCAACTCAGCATATTCTGTGACTCTGTGATTATCAACCCTGTGTTCAGCACAAATCCAAAACACAACCCTGCACTGGCCATGGGGAAGAAATTTAACTGGACTCCCCCTGAAAGCAGCACACCCATTATGGGCTCTCACACAAACATCCCACAGTCCATTTGCCACCTGGAACCAGTGACTCTGAGTTCCTGCTTCCTCAGCCCCAGGGATGGTGTCCTTGTCTGCTCATTCCTCCACACTCTCTTCTCAGTGATGGCATCTTAACCAGACAAGCCCCTGGGAATAATTTACTTCTAAGTCTTTAATTATTTTGTGGTTTATTAGGCAGATCTCAGAAGTGTATTCAAAGTGAATATATTGTATTAATAAAACCACAAATAAAGATGTCTTTTTGTGACCTGTTTGCTTTTTTCCTGTTTTTTCATTGATATCAGCAATCCCCAGTCAATATTGATCCCAAGCACCTCCTAATTCAGTCTGAATAGATATGAAAATCAGGACTCTTTGTGTCTGACAATCCATCAGACTTTATTCCTACCCCACCATTCCCTCATCCAAGCCCTGGGACTCAAAGCAGCCTTGGGCAAATCTGAGCTTCCTCCACTAAAGGCTGGACCTGCAGGTTTCAGCTCCTTGGCACCAACTCCCACCTCTTTGGCTTGGAGAAATGGCTGTACGAGACACAGAGGGATGTTCATTTATTGCCAGCAAACAAAAGCACATTTATTACAGCGGTGGCATTATGTCCCTGTGATGTCAGTGATGTCCCTGTGACATCACAGGGTTCCCTTTCTTGTCACCAGTCCCCTGGGACATCACTGCTCCCCAGTGATAACACTGATGTCTGTGTGATGTCACCACTGTCCAATGTGATGTCATCAATGTCCCCAATGATATCACTGCTGTCTCTTTGTGTTCACCTCCATCCCCTGTGATGTCACCAATGTCCCTGTGAAATCACAGCTCTCCCTTTGCTGTAAGCAGTCCCTTGTGATGTCACTGGTCAACAATGATGTCACTGCTGTCCTTGTGATTTCACCACTGTCCCCAACTGTGCCACCATGTTCCTATGATATCACTGATGTCCCTGTGATGTCACCAGACCCCTGTGATGTCAGCAATGGCTTTGTGCCATCACGGCTATCCCACTGCTGTCAACAGTCCCCTGTGACGTCACTGGTCCCCAGTGATGTCACTGCTGTCTCTGTGATTTTACCACTGTCCCCAGCAGTGGCACCATGTCCCCATGAAGTCAACAATGTCCCTGTCATGTCACCAGACCCCTTTGATGTCGTTGATGTCCTTGTGAAACCGCAGCTGTCCCTTTCTTGTCACCAGTCCCCTGGGATGTCACTGGTCCCCAGTGATATCACCCATGTCTGTGTGATGTCACCACTGTCCCCTGTGGTGTCACCAATGTCCTCGATGATGTCACTGCTGTCTATATATTGTCACCCTTGAGCTTTTGAAGTCACCAATGTCCCCACTGATGTCACTGATGTCCCCTGTGATGTCACCAATGTTCCTGTGACTTCATGGCTTTCCCATTGTTGTCACCAGTCCCCTGTGATGTCACTGGTTTCCAAAGATGTCATTGCTGTCTCAGGGATGTCCCCACTGTCCCCAACACTGGCTCCATGTTTCCATGATGTCATTGATTTCCCTGTGGCATCACAGCTTTCCTTTCTGTCCATCAGTCTCTTGTCATGTCACTGGTCCCAATGATTTCTCCACTGTCCCTGTGATGTCATCACTGTCCCCGATGGTATCACTGGTGTCAACCCTCTCCTTGTGAATTTGCCGATGTCCCAGTGACATCACAGCTCTCCCTTTGTTGTCAACAGTCTCCTGTGATGTCACTGCTGTTGCTGTGATTTCACCACTGTCCCCAGCAGTGCCACCATGTCCCTGGGATGTGACCAATGTCCTTGTGATGTCACCGGATTCTTTTGATGTCACTGATAGTCCTGTGACATCACAACTGTCCCTTTGGTGTCAGCAGTCCTCTGTGAGGTCACTGGTCTCCAATGCTGTCACCGATGTTCCTGTGATGTCACCACTATCCCCTGTGATGTCACCAGTGTCACTGACAATGTCAGTGGTGTTCTCTGTGATGTCACCCCTTTGATTGTTAAGTCACAGATGTCCCTGTTGATGTCACTGGTGTCTCTGTGGTGTCATCACTGTCCCCTGTGATGTCAACAATGTCCCCAATGATGTCACTACTACCTCTGTGATGTCACCACTGTCCTCAGAAGTGGCACCATGTCCCAGTGATGTCACCAATGTCACTGTGACATCACTGCTGTTCCTTTGTTGTCAACAGTCCCTTGTGATGCCACTGTTCCCCAATGATGTAACCTCTGTCCCTGTGATGTCACCACTGTCCCCTGTGACATCAGCAATGTCCCCGATGATGTAATTGGTTTCTCTATAATGTCAACCCTGTCCTTGGGAAGATGCAGATGTCCCTGTGACATCAGGGTTGTCCCTTTGTTATCAACAGATCCATGTGATGTCAGTTGTCCCAAATGATGTCACCAATGTCTCTGTGATGTCATCAATGTCCCCTGTGGTGTCAACAGTGACCCTGATGATGTCACTGGTGTCACTGTGATGTCACCCCTGTCCTTGTGAAATCACTGAAGTCCCCTGTGATGTCACCAATGTCCCTGTGACATCACAGCTTTCCCTATGTTGTCACCAGTCCCCTGGGATGTCACTGGTGCCCAGTGATATCACCCATGTCTGTGTGATGTCACCACTGTCCCCTGTGGTGTCACAATGTCCCTGATGATGTCACTGCTGTCTCTGTAATGTTGCCCTTGTCCTTGTGAAGTCACCAATGTCCCCACTGATGTCACCGATTCACTGTGATATCACAACTGTCCCTTTGTTTTCACCAGTCACACTGGTCCTCAGTGATGTCACCCAGGTCCTGCGATGTCACCAGATTCCTTTCACGTCACTGATTTCCCTGTGACATCACGACTGTTGTCTTTTTTTAACCAGCCCCCTGTGACTTCCCTGGTCCCCAATGATGTCACAACTGTCCCCGTGGTGTCATCACTGTGCCCAGTGGTGTCATCGCTGTCCCCATGATGTCACCAATATCCTTGTGATGTCACCAGACCCCTGTGATGTCACTGATGTCCCTGTCAAATCATGTCTGTCCCTTTGTTGCCACCAGTCCCCTGTGATGTCACTGGTCCCCAATGATGTCACCCATGTCACTGTGATGTAACCTCTGTCCCCTGTGATGTCATCAGTGTGATTGATGATATCACTGGTGTCACTGTGATGTCACCCCTGTCCTTGTGAAATCACTGATGTCCCCTGTGATGTCACTGATTTCCCTGTTATACCACTCTTGTCCCTTTGTTTTCAACAGTCCCCTGTGATGTCACTGGTCCCCAATGATGTCACCCATGTCCCTGTGATGTCACCACTGTCCCCTGTGATGTCACCAATATGCGCAGCGATGTCACTGATATCTCTTTGATGTCAGTCATGTACTTGTGATGTCACTGTTGTCCCATGTGATGTCACCGATGTCCCTGTGACATCACAGCTGTCTCTTTGTTTCCACCAATCCCCTGTGATGACACTCACCCCCAGTGATGTCACCAATGTCCCTTTCATTAGGGTTAGGGTTAGGGTTTAGGGTTTGGCTTAGGATAATGGTTTAGGGTTAGGTTTAGGCTTAGGCATAGGCTTAGATTTTAAGGTTAAGGTTAGGGGTTATGGTTAGAGTTTAGAATTTAGGGTTTGGGTTTGTCTTAGGGTTAAGGGTTGGGGTTTACGGGTTAGGCTTACAATTACGTTTAGGGTTAGGTTTTAGGGTTAGGGTAAGAATTAGGGGTAAGGGTTAGGTTAGGGTTAGGTTTTAGGTAATGTTTGGGTTAGGGTAAGAGTCCCAGGTTGGACTTGGCTCCCAACCAAGTGCCTGGACATCAGGGACAAAACCTTCCCCAAGCCAATTAAAACTCTCAGTAACGCCTTTGCTAATTACAAACCACAACAAACCCTTTCCCCAAGCCGGGGGAAGAGGGGGTCTGGTCCTCTTTGGGCCCGCTGCTCTTCTACATGGCTGCTGCCCCTAATTTTAAATGCAACACAATCCTTCTCTTCTGTTTTCTTAAAGACGTAATTAGCAAAGGCGTTACTGAGATTTTTAATTGGCTTCTCGTCAGGAAATTCACCTACACAAGACCATTCTCAGCCCCAGGGGCTGACCGGATGGGCAAAACCACGACAGTAAGAGATAGGGTTAGGGTCAGGGTTAGGGTTAGGGTTTAGTGTTAGGGTTGGGGTTAGGGTATAGGATTAAGGTTTAGGGTTAAGGTTAGGGTTTAGGTAACTTTTTGGTTAGAGTAAGGGATAGGGTTACGATTAGGGTTAGGGTTGGATGAGGCAGAAACATCCCCTTTCTCTTCCCCTTCTCAGTGTGTGGGGCGAAAATCGCCCTTGTCAGGGAGCCCCTGCAGGCTCTGCTCCTTCGGTGATCCAACAGCGGCCCCTGCTGACCGGGATTGGAATTGCACCAAAAAGCGAGGAATACCGAACTCTCTCCTTTTTTTTTAGGGGGCTTTTTCGTACAGGATTATTTGGTTGTTTTTGTGCTCTCTCGTTGTTCTTCCAACACACATATATCCTTTAATAAAGGGTTGTTATTTTTTCTTTCTCCATATTTCCTCTCCATACTTGGAGCCTCCTAATTTTGGATTTACATTTGCTTAGGGGGAGGAGTTTGGTCTTCCTCCTAACTCATCCTCCTTAGCCAAACACTTGTGTTTCATTAAACTGAGGGAGGTGCAAAGTCATGCTTTGTTTACAGCCCAGAGATCTTGCAGGCTCTTCCCATTTGCCTCTGCCCCTCACAGAGAACTTTTCTGGACACCTTCCCTGCCTGCACCAGATGATTTCACAAAACTGGGAGGGGGGGTATTTCATGGAGAAGGACCTGGGGGGGTTGTTCTGAGGCCTCTCCAAGCCAATGTTTCCTTCAGGAGAGCTAAAACCAGGACAGTGGGGGGAACAGCAGAAACACAGCTCCTCCAGCAATGGCAGCTCCTCCAGGAATTTCCAGCACATGCCCACAGATCCTCCCAGAGGGGTGAGGCAGACATCAAGATTTGATGTTAATGTCCTGTTTGGGATAACTTAGGAGATGGCTGCATCCCCTCTCCCTTACCCAGAAGCTAGAGATGCTGCTGTCTGGGAGCAGGAGGTGCCTGTGTGGGGGTTCAGCACCACTGGCTTGGTGCAAGTACAAGAACAATTTGGATGATACTCCCGGGCATGTGGTGTGACTCTGGAGGATGGTCCAGTGAAGACTCAGGAGTTGAACTCGATGATCCTTGTGGGTCCCTGCCAACTCAGAATATTGGGTGTGATTCTGTGAAGTTCCACAGGGCTGTGTGTGAGCAGAGAGCAGGGGTTGAGCAAAGCAGAGCAGGGCAATGGCAGCACAGCCCTTGAGCACTGTGAGGACACAGCACAGGATCCAGATCCAGAGGGGAATGGCTGACCCTGGAAGAAGGATGGATCACAATGTGGACAAAACATATCCAGGAGAAAAGAAGAGTGGAAAGGGTTCACAAGTTATCACTTCCCTCTAACAGGAACTATTGTCTTAGTAGAGGGGTTGCTGTCTGTTAGAGTTCATGATTCTTGGTGTCCTGTGCAGGGACCATCCCAGACACTGAACTCCTCCCCCAGCTCCCATCTTGATCCTTTAGATGAATGTGGAACCAGCCAGCTCATGCAAATCTGCCCAACTGGCTGACATGAGATCTTAGAAAAAAGAGAGGAGACAAGAGAAGGGGAGAGGAAGCAGTGAGCAGGATATGCCATTACAGCCCAGTGAGATCACAACTGATGAACCTCCTCACGTCCTGGTGGTGGCAGCTGGGCAGTCTTGACCCTGATGCTGAGAGTCACTGAGTGTGTGAAGAGGGAATCCTTCCCCATTGGTGGCTGTGCCTGCCTGGGAACTGGACCAGCTGCCTGGGAGGAGAAAGGCACAGGCTGAGAGCCTGCAGCTCCCCAAGGTACTGCACACATTGAGACATTGTGGGGATCCCAGATCCACCATCTGTCATCTGTGAGCATCAAGAAATGAATGCCCTGCCCAGTTGTGGCTCTGGAGAGAGCTCAGTCCCTTGCCCCTTCCACATTCCCATTACTGAGGATTTACTAGACAAGAATTTTCCCACCCATGTGGCTCAATCCCACATCTCCTTTTTCCCCTGTCTGACACCACCCCAAACCCATTTTCTATGTGATTTGTGGTTCCAGGTGGATGACTTAATGCCTAAAGCATTTCAGCACCTCCCAGGTGTTACACTCTGCCCTGAACTCCCTGGAAGTGTTGAAAATCACCCCCTTTTGTTCAGAGTCCCCCGGGGGCTGAAGGAAGCAATCATCCTCCTGCGTTACCCAGAGCAACTCTGCCCATCACTGCTGCACGCCTGATCCACACAGCCTGTGTCCTGCCCTGTGCCCAGGACACGCCCTGTCCTGCCCCTCTCAGCAGTCCTCCAGTGTTCCTCCCTCCTAGACATATTTTGTCCACATTGTGACCCACCCTTCTTCCAGGGTCAGCCATTTCCCTCTGGATCTGGATCCTGCGCTGTGTCCTCACAGTGCTCAAGGGTTGTACTGCCACTGCCCTGCTCTGCTTTGCTCAACTCCTGCTCTCTCCTCACACACAGCCCTGTGAAACTTCACAGAATCACACTCAATATTCCAAGTCGGAAGCGACCCACAAGGATCATCGAGGAATCCTCTACCAAAAATCCCCCTCAAAAAAGAAAAAAAAAGCCCGGTATTCCTCGCTTTTTGGCGCAATTCCAATCCCGGTCAGCAGGGGCCGCTGTTGGATCACCGGAGGAGCAGAGCCTGCAGGGGCTCCCTTACAAGGGCGATTTTCACCTCCCACACTGAGAAGGGCAAGAGAAAGGGGATGTTTCTGCCTCATCCAAGGACAAGGGTCAGGTGAAATGTCCCCCAAGAGCAGCTCTCTGTCTCCAGGAGTTTTAACCAAAACCTTCTGCACCGGGCTTGTGTGGGGACATCAAAACAGAGCTTACATAAGAATATGCAGAGCTCTTTTTTTCTAAAACTGTAATGGCCAGTCTTTGCGAGCGAAGATCCGGGGAAGGTCTTTACACCTTCCAGCCTGCGCATTGGATTTTTTAGGTGAGACACAGAACTGAGCGGAACTGAGTCCACCCTTTAATCCTAAGGTTCATCTGCCGGGGCCAAGTCTAAAACTGTAACATTACGACAAACCTCCATCTGCCAACTGATGACAATTTTGATTCAGGAACAGATGGGACCCTGTGACCTCACATGATTTTAACACTCCAATGGCATGGGCCTTTCTGGGTGCAGCCAGGGCTAAAAATTACTTTTGGCTGGTGATTATTTTGATCAGTACAATGCAGGGAATAGATTTGATCTGGATTTATCCATCAGACATTGTCAATACATGTGCCAGTCTGTGATGGTTTGGACTTGGCTCCCTGCCAAATGCCCGAAAGTCACGACAGCAGCCCCCTTCCTCCCTCCCTTCTCCTCTTAGGGCAAAGAAAAAAAAAACTATAAAAAATTAAAGAACCCAAAGTCAATCTGTTTATATAAAATATATATATATTTACGTAAATTAAAGTTATATACAGTTAAGATCCTATATACACAGTAAAAGGGGATCCACTCCCCGAAGGGATAGGGAAAGGGGAAAAAAGGGACACCGAACAGGTATACTTAATCAAATTCAAGAACTATACTAGTAATTAACAAAACAGATCTCACCACTTCCCTTAGAAAAGCAGGATTAGGAGACACAGCCAGCACTCTCCAAACCCCCCACGTGGCAGGCCAGCGGTCGCTGCAGGCCTCAGCTTTAGATAAGCGAGACCAACGCAAGGACCTACAGTTCCCGACCCTCGTTGGAAGAGAGAGAGAGAGAGGTCTCTAATCTCCAACTTATTTATACTCTGGTTTACGTAAAAACCGTATGGAATACTGGGTACTTGGCCACTTCCTTGGTTACAAACTGGTTACCAGGAAGGCCTAGATCAAAACCATCACATTCTCCACCCCTTATTCCATACTATTTTTACGTAACACCTATATTCTGCCTTCACTTATATCCTTCGTATATATACACATATGGATAAATGTATATAGTCCTTGTTCATTCTTTAGAGCATCCATCTTGTTGTAGAAGAATCAGCATCAGGATTAGCTTGGTTCAGATTCTTGGCTCTTTGGTGACAATTACAGTTGTGGTTTTAGGGCTGGTTCTCTGGTCTGGGCTGGTTTATCACTGGATACCGGCATTAGTTTGTTCAGGTCTTTCCCACCTGGTGACTGGTTTCCTGTAAAACACAACTCAAAGCACATGATTAGTCTTTCCCCAAGGTTAAATTTCCTTGAGGCACACAGTGGATCTCTCCATCCTTTCTCATTACCCACCAGGTATTTCCGGGCCCTTGAGCGAAAACAATCCCACGAATGGGTTTGTCTTCGCCCGAGGGAGGAGTAATCCAAACAGCCTTCCCTAACATACCTCTCAGATGGATCGCTGGAACTTTGTCTCCATCTACAGTGTGGAGGGATTCTGCTTGGGCAGGACCAGCTCGATTGACAGAGCCTCTAGTGTTAACTAGCCAGGTGGCCTTGGCTAAGTGCTTGTCCCAGTTCTTGAAAGTTCCCTCACCTAGTGCTTTCAGAGTTGTTTTTAACAGTCCATTACACCTTTCAATTTTCCCAGCGGCGGGTGCATGATATGGAATGTGATATACCCATTCAATACCATGCTCCCGTGCCCAAGTGGCCACCAGATTATTCTTAAAATGAGTCCCATTGTCTGACTCAATTCGTTCTGGAGTACCATGTCTCCACAGGACTTGCTTCTCGAGACCTAGAATGGTATTCCGGGCTGTTGCATGTGGTACCGAATATGTCTCTAACCATCCAGTAGTCGCTTCCACCATGGTAAGCACATAGTGTTTACCTTGGCGGGTTTGTGGCAATGTGATGTAGTCGACCTGCCATGCTTCTCCGTATCTATACTTGTCCCAGCGTCCACCATACCATAGGGGCTTCAACCTTTTGGCCTGTTTAATGGCAGCACAGGTTTCACAGTCATGGATAACCTGGGAAATAGAGTCCATGGTTAAATCCACCCCTCGGTCTCGTGCCCATCTCTAGGTGGCATCTCGGCCCTGATGGCCTGAAGCATCATGGGCCCACCGAGCTAGGAACAACTCACCCTTTTGCTGCCAGTCTAGGTCTACTTGTGACACCTCGACTTGTGCAGCACGGTCTGCTTGTCTGTTATGAGCGTGTTCCTCATTAGCTCGATCCTTGGGCACATGGGCATCTACATGGCGGACTCTCACATTCAGTTTTTTCACTCTGGCAGCGATGTCTTGCCACAAATCGGCAGCCCAGATGGGTTTTCCTCTACGTCTCAAATTCATTTTCTTCCATCTGTCTAGCCATCCCCATGGGGCATTGGCTATCATCCACGAATCAGTGTAGAGGTAGAGTCTTGGCCATCCTTATCGTTCTGTGATGTCCAGGGCCAACTGGACGGCTTTGAGTTCCACAAACTGACTCGATTCGCCTTTACCTTCAGTGGCTTCTGCCACCCATCGGGTGGGACTCCAAACAGCTGCTTTCCATTTCCGGCTCCTTCC
Source organism: Myiozetetes cayanensis (assembly GCF_022539395.1). Classification (NCBI taxonomy): domain Eukaryota; kingdom Metazoa; phylum Chordata; class Aves; order Passeriformes; family Tyrannidae; genus Myiozetetes; species Myiozetetes cayanensis. The sequence continues at coordinate 22,951 of NW_026087564.1, forward strand.
TACAATACAGCAAGAACCATCAGTGAAAATGGCATAGAGTGTCTCTTCATCTCGCAGCTGATTATATGGCAGAGCTTCTTCAGCTCACTGGCTCTTCTTCTTCCTCCTCTGCCAGACTGCAGTTCTCACCTTCAGGCCAATTAGTTATGATTTCCAAAATTCCAGGGCGATTCGAGTTTCCAATTTGAACACATTGCATAATCCAAGCCATCCACTTGCTCCACGTAGCATCAGTAGCATGATGTGTAGGAGGCACTGTCCCTTTGAACATCCAACTCAGCACTGGTAATCGGGGTGCCAGGAAGAGCTGTGTTTCAGTGCCAATCACCTCTGAGGCTGCTCGTATGCCTTCATATGCTGCTAGGATCTCCTTCTCCATAGGGGCGTAATTGGCTTCAGATCCTCTGTAGCTTCAGCTCCAGAAGCCAAGTGGTCGCCCTTGCGTCTCACCAGGCACCTTTTGCCAGAGGCTCCAGGAGGGACCTTTATCTCAAGCTGTAGAGTAAAGTACATTCTTTACATCTGGTCCCCTCCTGACTGGCCCAAGAGCCACGGCGTTTGCAATCTCTTGCTTGATCTGCCTGAAAGCCTGCTGTTGTTCTGGACCCCACTGGAAATTGTTCTTTTCATGGGTCACAAAGTAAAGAGGGCTCAAATTTGATTGTACTCAGGGATGTGCATCCTCCAAAAACCTATGGCCCCCAGAAAAGCTTGTGCCTCTTTCTTGTTAGTTGGTGGAGCCATTGCTACAATCTTATTGATAACTTCTGTTGGAATCTGGCAATGTCCATCTTGCCACTTCACCCCCAGGAACTGGATCTCTCTGGCAGGTCCCTTGACCTTACTCTTCTTGATGGCAAAACTGGCTTTGAGGAGAATCTGGAGGATTTCCTTTCCTTTGTCAAAAACTTCTTCTGCTGTGTCCCCCCATACAGTGAGGTTGTCAATGTACTGGATGTGCTCTGGGGTCTTGCCCTTCTCTAGGGTGTCCTGGGTCAATCCATGACAGATGGTGGGACTGTGTTTCCACCCCTGGGGCAGTCGGTTCCAGGTGTACTGCACACCCCTCCACGTGAAAGTAAACTGTGACCTGAACTCTGCTGCCAAGGGAATGGAGAAGAAAGCATTTGCAATGTCAATGGCAGCACACCATCTCGCTGCCTTGGACTCCAGCTCGTACTGGAGCTCCAACATGTCTGGCACAGCAGCACTCAATGGTGGCGTGACTTCATTCAAGCCACGGTACTGTCGTCTGTGCACCGTTGTAGAGGCTGCCGGTACTTTCTGGTCTTCAACTCACAATATTCCCACAACAGAAGGATCTTCTGAGAGGCCAGGCAGGGTAGATAACTCTTTGGATTTCTCTGCAGTCACTGTGGCTACACCAAAAGCCCATTGGTACCCCTTTGGGTCTTTGAAGTATCCTCTTCTGAGGTAATCCAATCCAAGCATGCAAGGGGCCTCTGGGCCCATCCCAATGGGATGCTTTTCTCATTGGTCTCCTGTCAAACTCACTTCGGCCTCTACCACTGATAATTCTTGACGTCCTCCTGTCCCTCCAGAAATCCAGAGAGGCTCTGTGCTTTTATGCCCCGATGGTATCAAGGTACACTGTGCACCAGTATCTACTAAAGCTCGGTATCTCTGAGGATCCGATGTGCCAGGCCATCGAACCCACACAGCCCAGTAAACCCTTTTATCCTTCTCATCCCTCTCCTTCTCCTGGCCAAAGGCAGGGCCCCTCTATTGGTCCTGGTCAGAGAATTCACCACCTGATCTTTGCTTTGCCTCATCAGAGGCCTTCTTGTCATCACAGAAATGGACCTCAGTCTTCTTGCGTCTTGGGGATTGCGGTTTCCTTTCTAGGACATCTGCACCAACTACACAGACGACTTCTTTATTAGCCTTCCTTTGTCTTAATTCTCTCACTCGGGTTTCGAGCTTGGAAGTAGGTTCACCATCCCACTTTCTCATGTCTTGTCCCTGGGCACGCAGATAAGAGCACAGTCCATGACGTGATCTACGTTTAGGGCTTTCTCTCCTCCCGCATGTGAAGGAAGGAGATCGTGAGCGAGACCAGGACCACGATCTGTAAGGCTTGAGTAACTTGGCATACAGAATAAATACTTAATGATTTTAAAAACATGTCATCCTAATACTTTTCATGTTTTCCCACAGTGTCTGTGCCATTCTCCTGTGAGTTTTTTCTGTCTCAAAGAGGTGCCATTCAAAATTTCCAAGGTAAAATTAAAGGTTGCATGAGAGAAAAGTCACCATGATTGTTTTCTAATCTACCAGCTTCATAATATAAATATACAGAAAAATTAAATATTTTTTTTTAAACCAAAACAAATCACTGAGATACACACATTTTTTTAATAATGCTTGAACTCAAAGGAACCATTCACATGCAGATTATCCACATACCAGCAATGCCTGCTTGTCTCCAAATGTTGCCAAAGATGAAGCCTCCTCTTTTGAACTCTCAGGTGTCTCCCTGCTCCAAAGATCTGGGCTGGAGCCCAGGGCAGGCCGGCTTTGCTCCCAGGAACCTGCCAGAGCCCTTCTTAGGTGGTGCCAGTCTCCCAGGCAGCGTTTCCCAAAGCTGGAGGAAGCCTGAAAAGAAAGGAAAGTTCCCCAAACCCAGCCAGGCTGTGCCCAGCACCTGAGCTGCTGCCCAGAGCCTTTGCCTCCCTGCACTCAGGGCCTCCAAGGAGCTGCTGCAGAGTCCCTGGGGAGGCTTTGTCAGGAGGGGCCCTCGGGGGGCTCCTTAATTAAGGCTTCGAGGGCCTGCAGGATTTTCAGAGCAATTTGGGTTTGCTCTTGATTTTACATCTCTGAGAGGTTTGTGCAACCATGGCCTCCAATTATCTGCTGTAAGGAGTCCCTTGAGAGCCCCAGACAGTGACAACCCTCAGAGGGCTCATTAATGCTTCAGGGCACTCAGGGTTTATTAAGGTCCTTTTTTTGACCCTGAGTCTCTGAGAGGTTTGTTCAGTCACGGCCTCCAATGACCTGCTTTAATCAGTCCCCTGAGAGACTCTGTCAGTTGGGACACCCAGTGGGGCTCGTTGATGCTTCAAGGGTTTACAGGTTTTCCAAAGTCCTTTGTGTTTTGCTTTCCACACTGAGTCTCAAGGAGGTTTGTGCAATCCCCTGCAATTACCTGCTCTAATTAGTCCCTGGAGAGGCTCTGTCAGTTGTGACACTCTCTGGGGCTCATCAATTCTTGGAAGTAGCTCAGTTTTTAAGGGCACTTTGGGGTTTGCTTTTGACACAAAGTCTGTGACAGGTTTGTGCAGTCGTGGCCTGCAGGGATCTCCTCCAAGGAGTCCATGAGGAGCCTGGATTGGGAACAGCCCTCAGTGGGACCCGTTAATGCTTGGAGATACTTTGAGTTTCTTTTCTGACTTGGACTCCTGGAAAGGTTTGTGCAATCTCCTCCCAGAGCAGAACCTCACCTGAGGTTCAAGGACTCAGCGCCAAGTGCACCATGGGGACCGTGGGGCTCCTTCAGATAAATCAGGTGCTAAGAAACCATGACTCTTCCCTGATTTTCCTCTAATCCAGTGCAGGTAATTAGGAAGTTTCCTTAACATGGAGAAATACTTCAAAGGGGTTCTAATCAATATGCATTCTTATTTTACAGGGTGTAGTTTATGACTTTTCTCCTTTGAGAAGAGTTGGTTGCATCATTCTCTGATTGATATTTATCCAGGGTCTGTCCTAAGGAGGTTGGACTGGTTGGAGCTTCCCCTTGAGGTCTGACACAGCGTGGACAACCTTGCTCCACGTTCCCCAACCCCATCGTGTCTCTCCTCAGTCTTCTGGTCCTGCTTTGCTCACAGAACTGGCTGCACACAGCAAAGAGGGGTTTTTCTTCTTTTCTTGCAACAATCTGAAACTCATAAGGTTGACTTTTGATAACAGACACTCCTCAGCTGTGAGCCAAGTCCCCACTGCCACCAATGAGGGTCAGCTCCCCCAAGGCAAAACCGTGCGAGAAATGTTTTAGACACCCAGGAAATTAAATAATAAACATAGATAAAGAGTTGGCACTGGGGGAGTACCTAGAGATCCAGATGGGCCCTTATGAGGCAGTTTGGGGTAGAGGGCTTATTTGGGGGACACTTGGGCGTCCAGGGGGGCACTTGGAGGTCGGGGAGGGAATTTGGGGGCACTTGGGGGGAATTGGGGGCGTTTGTGGGGGCTCTGAGGGGCGCGGGGCACGACGGGAGTTGTAGTCCCGAAAGTGGCTCTAACGGGGCACTTCGGGGTCTAAGAGGCCACCTATGGGTCCGAGGGGCCACTCTGGGGTTCTCGTGGCGCTCTTGAGGGGAACTCAGGGGCCGGGGAGCATTTGGGAGAACTTGGGGCTCTGCAAACCCGGCTATAACGGGGTCCGTGGGGCGCGGGGCTGACGGGAGTTGAAGGCGCATCCAGAATAGGCTCTCTATGGCGCGCGGCATGACGGGAGCTGTAGTCCCCGAATTTGCATTATCAGGCTCCGTGGGGCAGGAGCTCGCTGGGTGCCCAGCAAAACGTCCGGGGGCCCGGACGCCAAGGGCCCCGTCGGGGTCTGGGGGGGCTCTCAGGGACCCCGAGCGGCTTTTGGGGGCCGCAGTCCCGCCTGGATCGGGGCTGGGCGGCCGCGGAGCATCCTGGGAAGTGCAGGCGCGGCTGGGATTGGCTCTGCGGAGCCGCGGGGCACGACGGGAGCTGAAGTCCCGGAGTGGTTCAACGGCTCTGTGGGGCTGGAAGGGGGGTGCGGGGGCCCAGGAGAGCACACAGGTGGCATTCAGAGCTCGGGGGGCTCTTCGAGGTCCAGAGAGGGCACACGGGGGGCACTGAGGGGACACTGAGGGAGCTCAGAGGGGCCGCGGGGCAGGACGGCGGTTTTAGTCCAAGAAGCCGCTAAAATGGCGCGGCTCGAAGGCACCGCCCCCCGCCCGTTCCCGAGCAGTGATTGGCTGCGAGTGCTGACGGGCGGGCGCGGCCGCCAATGGGAGGCGGCGGGGGCGGAAGCGGCGGCGCTGAGGGCCCCTCGGGGAGGCGGCGGATTTTGGGGCCATTTGGGGACTTTGGGGGGTTTTGGGGCACACGGGGGGGTTGGGGGATCCCTCATGACCCCCCCAGCCTTCCCGGGAACCCCCGGCGCCCTGTTGGCCGTGAACGGAAAGGCAGAGAAGTCATCTGAGCCCTCCCCCCGCGTTTTCCCCTCGGGACCCCCAAATCCCGCCGGAGCCTCCCCAGACAAGGCGGGAAGGGAAAGGGGTCCCGGGGGCGCTGCCCGCCCTCGCCGGGGGCACTTCTGTGCTGCTGCTCCTCGGGTGTTGTGCCTGCAGGGACTGGAACGGGGATGTTTGTCCCGGGAAAGCGCTGCCCCTTCTTGTGGGAAAAATCTCTCCTTGGAATTTAAAGAGACGGCAACAACTCATGAAACAAAAAAAAGAGAATTTATTCAGCGTGCTGGGTCTACTCTCACACTGAATTTCCGGGGAGAAACAAACCCTTGGGATTAGATTTCATGAATTTTAAAGTTTCATAAAATTCCACCCCTTTTCAGATCAGTTTCATGTATTAATTTTTGCCTAAAAAGGTTTCTTTTCTCCAAAAAAGGGCTTTTCTCTAGTTCTGATTGGCTGCAAGGTGTCCTGTGTCAAAAGTGGTGAATCTTCCTTTGTTCTTAGCCCAAAGGAAAAACCTCAGTGTTCAAAATTATCAAAATGGCCCAGAAAGGTTTCAATTTTTATGAACTTTATATTTCCCTTATCCCAGCTGCAAAGGAGCCCTGGTACCTCAGTACCTCACAACTGCACGAAATGCCTATAATTTAGTTTGTAGTAAAAAGACTGTGTTTTTATTTCTCATAATTTCCAAAAAGCCCCTGCTCCACTCGCATCTCATTCTCCCTCTCTCCCCAGCAGTCCCTGGGTGGCTCCAGAGCTGTGGGTGTGTGAAACATTCACATCAGCCCCTTCCTGGCTCCTACACAGCCCAGCCATAAATTACTGCTGTGATCTTGCTGTTAGGTCATGAACAGGTCTCTGAAAGTGTGACTGATTTAGAAACTGAACTTTTCAGGCCCTTCCCCATCCTTTGGACACTCTCCAATAGCTCAATCTCTCCCTTCCATTGTGTCCCCCCAAACTGCCCCAATCTTGCAGGTGAGGTCACCCCAGGGCAGAGCAGAGCGGGACAATCCCCTCCCTGATGCCCCCAGCACAGGCTTGGCCCTCCTGGCTGCCAGGGCACTGCTGACTCAGGGCCAACTGGCACCCACCAGCACCCCCAGGGCCCTTTCCCTGCTCTGCTTCCCAGCCTCTCATTCCCAGGGTGTCCGTCCAGCCGGGGTTGCCCCATCCCAGGGCAGGATCTGGCCCTTTCCCCCTGGGGAACTTCCCATGGTTGGTGATTCCCAGCCCTCGGATCTGTCCAGGTCTCTCAGCAGGGCCTTCCTGCCTTGCGGGGGCTCAGCAGCTCCTCCCCGTTTAGGATCCCCTGCAATCTTGCTCAGTGTCCCTTCCAGTACTGAGTCCAAGTCATTGATGGAGATGTTGGAGAGCACAGGGCCCAGGACAGAGCCCTGTGAAACCCCAGCAGTGACAGGTCACACTCTGATGTCACCCCTGTCACTGTTACGGGGTCCCTTTGGTTCCATGAGCCCCACATGTCATAATAGCCCCTTATAATTCCATAAGATTCCACAGTGTCCCTGGGTTCCCTTGGCTCCATGAGACCCTGGAGTGTCACGGAGTTCCCCAGTTCCATGATATTCCCAGTGTCCCAATGGAACCTTGATTCCATAGGGTTATGCAGTGTCCCAGGTTTACTTTTCTACCATGAAAAAACCCTCCTGAAACTGTGACATTATTCCCTTCTGTATTGCATTCCCTTTTTCATCCTACAGTGTCCCACCAACCCCTTGATTCCTTTGTGCCCCTTGAGACACCCCATAATCCTGCCCTACTTTGGCCATGCTGGTCAGGCTGGGAAGCAGAGCCAGCAGGATGGGGATCACTCCTCTCCACCCTCTTCCATCATCCTGGAAGGTTCAGTAGCCAAGAACAAGCTGGGCAGGACCATGGGCTGTGTGCAATGGCACAGAGGGCAGGGGAGGGCTCCACTCCATCCAGCCTGTGGGCTGCAGAGTTCTTCAGGACACCCTCCTGGAAAGCCCAGCCCTGGCTCTGGTACAGCCCTCCCTGAGATGGGCAGGCACAATGAGAGTTCACTGAGGGCAAGAGGAGTCAATGACCAGAGTCTTTGTTCCTGCTGCATCCTCTGGGGTTGCAGAGCTCCCCTTTACCAGTTCCCAGAGACATTTAGTACTTTAGCTGTGGGTGACTCCACCCTGGGCAGGATTCTGCTCCAGGGCTCCAGTCACTGCTGACTGGATGGTCCCTGCAGATCCTCTATGCTCTCCTGCAGTTCCTCATTTCCTACACACAAGTCCTCCCCTGCCATCAGAGCCAGCACAAGCTGCAGAGCCCCAGGCAGGGGACCTGGAGACCATTTGCCACTGGCCACCAGCACAGAACATCTGAGCCAGCCCCCAGGCCCTGAAATACCACAGTGAGTCCTTCTCTCCCTTCACGGCCTGCGTGTGGAAACAACCTAAGCAAGGAGATTTTAGAGAGTCTATTCCTTGGCTTGTTTTTTACACCAACCTTTTAAAAAGAACAGAGGCTTCAGGACCTGCCCAGGGGGATCCCCTTTCCTAATGGAAATGATGTTAAGGAGCCCAGCTCTGTCCCAGCAGTGCCAGGGCCTGTCACTGCCTGTGGTCCTAGCACTGACCCACAGCAGTGACTGAGCTGCCAGAGCACTCAGGCCTTGGGAAGGAGCAGAAAGGAGAGGGAGGCAGTGGAAAAAGGTATCTCTGAAAAGCCCAAGAGCTGCTGCTCCCTGGCAGTGTTCCTGTCCCAGGACTCTTTATCCCTTCTCCTCTGCACACAGGCACTGCCCTCCAGCTGCAGGGAAGTTCTTGGAGCAAGAATCTGGAAAAAGGATTCAAGTCCTTTATTAGAGATTATGATTCCTAATGTACACAATAACAAAGGCAGGATGTTTGACAAACAAGTTGCTGCAGTAACATTTTTTTTGTTAAAATACACACACAGCAAATGTTTCCTCATTTACACAATTTTGGGTCAAAACAAAAAGGTAGAGAGTGAATTAGGTACGGGATGAAGAATAAAGTTCTGTGTTAACAACATAAAAAAAGGAAAAAATATAGGAAAACTCCCCCCCACCACCACACTCAAAAGCTTTAGAAGGCAGGCTGAGGCAGTGAAGGGTTACACAGTGAGTGTTCTGCAGAAGAAAAGAGGCAGTTTATTGCCCCTGAAAAGAATCCAGTCATCATTTTCCTTATGGCATCCTTGAGCTCCTGGTTCCTCAGGCTGTAGATGAGGGGATTCAGTGATGGAGGCACCACCGAGTACAGAACTGACAGGGCCAGATCCAGGGATGGGGAGGAGATGGAGGGGGGCTTGAGGTGGGAAAAAATGATGGTGCTGACAAAGAGGGAGACCACGGCCAGGTGAGGGAGGCACGTGGAAAAGGCTTTGTGCCGTCCCTGATCAGAGGGGATCCTCAGCACAGCCTTGAAGATCTGCACATAGGAGAAAACAATGAAAATGAAACAACCAAACACTAAACAGGCACTAATTACAGTGAGCCCAAGTTCCCTGAGGTAGCCTGAGTGTGAGCAGGAGAGCTTGAGGATCTGAGGGATTTCACAGAAGAACTGGCCCAGGGCATTGCCCTGGCACAGGGGCAGGGAAAATGTATTGGCTGTGTGCAGCAGAGAATAGAGAAACCCAGAGGCCCAGGCAGCTGCTGCCATGTGGGCACAAGCTCTGCTGCCCAGGAGGGTCTCATAGTGCAGGGGTTTGCAGATGGCAACGTAGCGGTCGTAGCACATGATGGTCAGGAGGAAATACTCTGCTCCAAGGAAGAAGAGAAGGAAAAAGAGCTGTGCAGCACATCCTGTGTAGGAGATGGTTGTGGTGCCCCAGAGGGAGTTGTGCATGGCTTTGGGCACAGTGGTGCAGATGCAGCCCAGGTCTGTGAGGGAGAGGTGCAGCAGGAAGAAGTCCCTGGGGGTGTGCAGGTGCTGGTCGCAGGCTACGGCGCTGAGGATGAGGCCGTTGCCCAGGAGGGCAGCCAGGGAGATGCCCAGGAAGAGCCAGAAGTGCAGCAGCTGCAGCTCCCGCCTGTCTGAGAATGCCAGGAGCAGGAACTGGGCCATGGAGCTGCTGTTGGGCATCTGCTAATTCTTAGCACAGCGTCTGTTCAGAAAAGGAAAAGAGAGCAAACAGTTAGGACAGACCTCTGGGAAAAAGCAATTCCATTTTTAAAAGGAAATGGATGTATCAAATATCACCAAATGCACACCAAGGGGTCAGTTTTGCTCTGCTGCAGTGCAACATGGAACTGTTTTGGTAGAGCTCTCACACACACAAAGAATGTCATATGTTACAGACCTTAAATACAAAAGTTCCCTCTGTTCCCCCATGACTCAGAAGAGCTGGGGCTGCAGAGCAGAAGCTAGTTTCTCCCGAGAATAATTGTACTTGTCTTTTTTATTTTTAGCATCATACCTGAGGAAGTTTCTTTTCCAGGGCAGGAATCCTCATTTCTATGGCCCAGCACACAGTGCCCAGCAGAGCTGCAGGGAAGGGCCCCCAGAGCTCCCTGAACGCCCCCTCCCCCAGACCTTGGGGGCACTTGCCCCCCACTCCCTGCCCAGAGCTCTGCTGCCTGGAGCTGTCCCTGCCAGCAGCTGCTTCCCTGGGCCCAGGGCTGGCCCTGGCAGTGCTGCCAGAGCCCATCCCAGCCCTGGGGACTCAGCTCTGCCCTGCAGAGCCCTCCCAGCAGCACAGGGCACTGCCCAGGGGCAGCTCTGCCTGGCCACGCTCTGATGGCAAAGTCAGAGCAGCCCTGAGGAGGATGGAAATGTGACACTGGTGCTGTCTCTAAGACAGTTTTGATGTCTGATACTCTAAGATTCAATTGCCTCTAATCTAAGAGAGTTCAAGTTTCGGTGTCTCTTCCTCTGCTCAGAGATTAATTTCTCTGTCAAAGTGAGCACCCAGAAAACCCAGAGTGTAACACTGAAAGAACTAGTACATTCTCTTCAAGGTACCCCCTGTGGGTCTGTGCCTCTTGCAAATACCTTCTGGGAAAATTCCTGTTTTGATCTGGAGCTGTGACCAGCCCTCAGCCCTGCAGCACACTTTGGAGATCAGAATGACTCTACCCTGCTCTGCCCTACCAGTTGCTCCTTGCCCACAGCCCTTCTCCCACAGCCCTGTGGCAGCTCCTTGGCCGGGCTGAGAGCTGCCCCTGGCAGGCAGCAGAGTCCCTGCCCCAGCACACACAGCCCTGGGGGGCAGGACCCTGCTCTGCCCCACAGCCCTGGGCACCCCTGGCTGCACCCCCACCTTCCCACCCCACAGCCAGCCCTGGCACAGGGAACCTTCTGGCCCTGGGCCTCCCATGGGGCAGCAGCAAGTCCTGCTCTGCAGCAGCTTCTCCTGCTGCCCCCCAGCAAATCCAGCACAGCCATCCTGACAGCTCCTACCAGGGCTGCCATTTGGCAGCTGCAAGAGCCACTTGCAGCAACTCCCCTGCACTGCTCTGCAGCCACAGCCTTCCCGTGCCAAAGGGCTGCCAAGGTTCCTCCCCTGAGCAGCTCTGCCCTGTCCTCCCAGCCCAGGATCCCTTTCACCTCCTGCTCCCTTCTCCTGGCTGCCCTTGCTGCCTGCAGCTCCTGCCCTGCTCTGCCATAGGGCCACTTCCTCTGCCCTGCAGGGACTGGGAGAGGCCTTCTGAAAGATCCTACAAGCTTTAGGATGTGGCAGCTTTAGGAGATCCCTGCTGGAAGGGAAATTTCAGTCTCCTCCAGCCAGAGAATTCTTCATTCAAATCCTGGGAAGGTTTCTCCCATAGTGAGAGCTCAGTCCTGTCCTAGCCCAGGCTGCCTCTCATCTCTCTGCCTTCTCTCCTGTGCCCTGGGTGCTGCAGGCAGTGCCCTCAGCCCTGCTGAGCTGTGCAGAGGAGCTGCTCCTGGGCAGAGCTGTGTCTTTGAAACTCTTCTTGGTTGCCAGGAGCTCCCTGTGTGCCAGGAGCCCAGCCCAGCTCAGCAGCACAGGAACAGCCCCAGGCATTTCATCAGCCTAAAGGTGGGGAGGGGGGGCCTGGAGTTGTTTACATGAGACTCAGTCCCTGAAAGTTTTCAAGAAATCAAAGTGAGATTGAAACATTAACGTTTCTTGCAGTGCTAATGAGTCTCACTGAGGGACACAACTGAAAACGTGTCCCCAGGTTCCACTTAGAGCAGAAAAGTGCAAACAGTGATGACAAGGATGGACAAGCAAGGCAAAGGTGGCTCTGATCCTGAATAAGCATTGACTTGTTTCTATAATCCAAAGGAACAAGGCCTGACCCCCAGCCCCTGGGAAGGCAGATCCTGTCCCTGCCTCATTGCTCAGGGCTCTTCCTGGGGCACTGGGATGTGGGATGTGCAGTGCCAAGGGCAGGACAATGGGGTGGCACCTGCCAGGCTGCTGAGCAGGGACAAGGAGGCCAGGAGACCCCAGGGCTGCAAGGGCCACTTGTCTCCTCCTGGCCTCAGGGGCACAGCCAGCAGCCATGGCCAAAGGCCTGCAGAAGGTGGCTGTGTCAGGGCCTTTCAGCTTCTGCACAGGCCTCTCTGCTGTGCAGCCCAGGCTGTCCTAGGGTGTCCATGCCCTGCCCCTTTCCCTGCAGGCTGTCGTCATCCCCCCGGCTGCCCCACCTGGCTGGCCCCTTCCTGCACTGACATCTCTGCGTCCTCCCTGGCTCTTCCTGCACACACCAAGCCTTGGGCTCATCCAGACTCCTCCTGGCTGATGTGTTGCACCACAGCACTGCCTTGGGAGAGCAAATCCTTTTTCCTCTTGTCCACTCTGGCCCTCCCCAGCTGCACTTGGCATTAATTTCTTTCTTTCTCCTGCTCTTTTCTGCTATGACAAAAGGATCCCCATCCCTAAATCCTCCCTTCAAGCCCTCTGAGGGCTCTCCTGTACTGTCCTCAGTCTCCACACCATTGAAGCCACTGCTCTTTAGCCCCTCTATAGTGGTCATGGGCTTGAGACCTTGAAACCCCCTCTGGGGAGATCTCTGGGCACTCTGTAATGTTTTTGCAGATGAAAATGTCCTGCTAAAAGTCTAAGAGAAATCACAGGGATACTTTTTACCAAGGCCTGTAGTGGCACAACATGGGGCAGTGGCTTTGAACTGAAAGAGAAGAATTTTTTATTGGGTAATAGGAGGAAAGATTGTACAGTAAATGTGGCAAGAACTGGAACAGGTTTCCAGAGAAGTGGATGTCCCATCCCTGCATTTCTCCAAGGTCAAGGACTGTGAGGAACCCGAATTAGTGGAAGATGTCACTGTCCAGTGGCTTTGACCAGATGAACTTTGATCTTCCTTCCAACCCAGACCATTCTGTTATTTTTTGAGTCCCAAAATCCTTCTCCAAAGAATTTTCATTTTTGAGGACTTGAATTGCCATGTTTTTGGAGAAACCCTTCTAAGTTCAAAAGGTAAAAAAATAAGTCAAAGACAGTTCCAAAATATCTGTGTGAAGGCTTCACCATGTGGGTCAATGGCAGAGCCTCCCAGGATGACCTCACAAACCTGGCTGGGGTTTTCATGCTTGAGGTCGGAGACTTATGATGGGCAACAAGAAAGCACATTTGGGGACAGAGGAAGACTTGTCATGGGATCTCTAGGGAAGAATCAAAGAAATGGAAATGGTGGGATCACAGTGGATTGTGAAGGAATGGGTGTGAGAACATAGAGAAAAAGGGGATGAAAAAGCTGGTCATGGTAATCAGGGAGATGGTCAAGGTACTTCTCAGGCCATGCCCTGACACTGATCCCCACAGCCTGTCCCTACTGCTTGATAACTCCAATACCAAGAAGTTTCTGTAGGGAGGGACCTCTCTGCTCCTGGCACAGATTGTGGCCCAAGTTCCAGCCCCTGCAGCGGACAAAGAGTCAGGTCTTGTGTTCTTTGGGGGGCCACACTCTGCCCAGACTGGGGTGTGTGTGTTGGAAGCACAAAACAGTGAAGGAAATGCAAAGCTGAACACACAGATGGAGGGGTTTGTCCCCCTGGCCCTCCCCAGAAGGGACACCTTTCAGGAAGTGTTGTGGCCTTGGCTGTGCTGAGTGTTGAGCCGGGCAATGCAGCTTGTGATTGCAGTGGCACTGTCAGGGCTCTGCAGAGCTCCTCTGAGTTCCTGCCTTTGTCCCCAGCAATGACAGAGAGCTGCAGGGGCTGCATTCAATGCCTTGTGCTCTTGGTGAGCCCGCCTGGCTCTTGGGAATGGGAGCAGGCCTGGAGTTCCCAGACTGTTCCTGCCTCCAGGGTGGGGCCTGCAGTGCCGTGTTTGCAGCATTCCATTGGCGCAGTGGGCAGGATGGCCATGGATCCATTCCTGCACAAACACAATCGTGCTCCATCCCAGGCAGGGACACAATGGGCCCACAAATATTGGAAAGAGAAGAACAAGGCAGTTTTGGCACTGTGGAACCCCATGGAACCAAAGAAACCCTGGGACAGTGCATTACCTCATGGTGTCAGGGGCAATGGTGACACTGCATTACCTCACGAAACGAAAGGAACCCTGGGACACTCTGGAGCCTCACTGAACTAAGGGACCATTGTGGCACTGAGGTGCCTCATGGAACCAAAGTGACCCCGTGACACTGCAGAACCTCATGGAATCAAAAGGCCATTGGGACAGTCAAGAGCCTCATGGGACCTAAGGAATCCTAGGCACTGCAGCAGTCAGGGTTGGTGGCACTGCAGCAGGTCCATGTGGCGGCTCTCACGGTGTCCGGGCACTGCAGCCATCCCGGGGCAGTGCCTGGGTCAGAGTCACTCTCGGGCTTTCCCCGGCTGTGGTGCTGAGCGAGCTCAGTGCTCAAGGAGGCAGCAGCAGGGCCCCGGGGCAGGACGGCACCGCGGGGACTCTCCAGGAACAGCCCCGGGCTCCAGGCAAGAGAAAAAGAGTTCCATTTGCCACCCGACATTTCTTTTTTCTCCTTCCCCTCCCTGCCCGGCCTTGTCAGGAAAGGGGGAAAAATTCATCCTTTAAAGAGACAATCCCTCCATAACACTGTCCAGCATAGAGGTTTTATTGATGGCACTCCTTGCATCCCTGCATATTGAAAACTCTGTTATTTCTTGGCCACTGTGCCCCAAGTCTAAGGAAATCAAAGGGATACTTTTTACCTAGGCCAGTTGTGGCACAACACGGGGCAGTGGCTTTGAACTGAAAGAGTGTTATATTGGATAATAGGAGGAAAGATTTAACAATAAGGGCAGCAAGAACTGGAACAGGTTTCCAGAGTGGATGTCCCATCCCTGCATTTGTCCAAGCTCGGGGACTGTGAGTAACCTGAATCAGCAAAAGATGTCACTGTCCATGTCCAGGGACTTGGACCAGACGACCTTTTACCTCCTTTCCAACCAGATGACCTTTTACCTCCTTGTCCACAGAACAAATCGTTCTGTGATTCTTCTGAGTCTGAAGTCCCAAACTCCTTCTCCACAGAATTTCCATGCTGAGGACATGAATTGCCATGTTTTTGGAGAAACCCTTCTAAGCCCAAATGGTAAAAAATGAATTCAAAGGAATTCCAAGATACCTGTATGAAACTTTAAGCAAGTAGGTCAATGGCAGAACCTCTCAGGGTGACCTTGCAGCTGAGGATGGGGGATTGGGCCTCGAGGTCAGAGACTCATGATGGGCAGCCAGAAAGGGTACCTGGGGACTGGGCAAGACTTGTCATGGGATGTCTAGGGAAGAACCAAAGCAAGGGTAGGATCACAGTGATTTCTGGAGGACCAACCACGAGAAAAGAGAGAGAAAAGAGGATGAAAAGAGCACATACAGATGTGCTGCAGAGTGTGTATCTTGTGGTCTTCTGGTGACATCTTGTGGGTCTGTGTGTCAGTACAGGTTTAGTGTGAAGGTAAATATTTCGTGGTCTGAGGGTTACATCTTGTGGATTTGTGAGATAATACAGGTTAGTTGTGAGTTTTGTGAATTTTGGGAGGTTTCGATGAAGAAGTAGTGTTTGAATTGGAAGAGTAGATATTATTTGGCAATAAAAGAGTTGTGATTGTTAGTATATTCCAGATTAATAATTTATTTTCATAACAGGAGTTAAAATGAAAAAAGAAATAAATGATAAAACCCATGAGGGATGTATATTAAAACATTGGAGAGATCTTGGAGGAATTCCCAGAGGGAACCAAAGTAAAAAGACCTTTTTGAAATACTGCCAAAATTGGTGGCCACTGTATATATCAGATGATGGTGGAAAATGGCCACAACAAGGAAGTCTTAATTACAACACAATCTTGCAGCTTCTGTTGTTCCTTTGCAGGGAGCAGACATGGGATGAGGTGATGTGTGCAGATATGTTTTTCACTTTTTAAGGAATAAACCTGAGTGGCAGAAAAGTTGTGGTATTAATAGAGCCCCCCAGGACCTCCCTATGCCTGCAGCAAAGGTCAGAGGGGTCTCAAGTTGGAAAGAGAGAGAGTGATGAGGAAAGTATCCCAGACCCTCCTGAACTGCAGCCTCACTGTAGAGCACCAGAGCCATCTGGACAGGGACCTGGCAGCCCGCAGGAGTCGGGACGGGATGGGACAGATTCTGAAAGCACAGCAGGGAGTGTGGAACACCCAGAAGAGGGAGTGAGCAGCACACATCGGGGTCTAACCATGGGACAAAAAGCCAAGATTTTGGGGAAAATCCTGAGAAGGTGGCTAAGAAATTTGAATTAATTGTGAAAAATCAGGACATTGATTGGTCAGACATAGATTTGATACTCTCAGAATGGACAGAAACAGAAAAAGAGCTCATAATAAAAGCAGCAAGAAATCATGTGGAAGAACAGATTACAACAAATGTTTTAAGAGGAGACACAGCTGAAATTTTTCCAGTAGGAAAACCAAATTGGGACCCGAACAACCCTGGGCATTCTAAGTTATTGGATCAGTATAGAAGATTGGTCCAGGTGGGATTGTGAAGCCCTACACCCAAAGCAGTGAATTGGGCTGCCTTGTACCATGTAAGGCAAGGATGGGACGAGACCCCCACGTCATTCTTAGACACACTTGGAGCTGCCATTAGAAAATACACTGCCCAGGATCCATCATTGTGGCAATATTATTAATATAAGAAATAAAGGGTCCAGTGGAGAGACACCAATATGGTGTGTAGCAAAAGATGCTTTATTTCAAGAGACAAAAGCTTAAATAGTGGTTTCAAACTGTACCACTTCATAACATGGAACTTTCTTGACCAATGCTAAACAAGCACTTCACTGCACGTGTGATAAAGCATTTATGGACTACAACTCCCAGGATGCCCTTCTGGCCCCCTTCCTGTAACCCAAAATGCCACATCTCCCCTGTCTTTATTACAACAAGATACAGAACAGTGCAATTTTGAAATAATTTAGTTATCTACTTTTTAACAGAACATTTTTCATTTTACATAGTAACCTTATTACTTGTATTACCTTTATGGACTTGCAAATTGCAGCAAGAATTTACTTAAACCTTATTTACCCAAGGGTCTCATGCAACTGGGTAGAACAAAAACTTTATTATCTCAGGGTCTATACAGAAGTGGGGAAAACTTACTTTTACTTCAAGAAGAAAGGGTTAGGAGAGGACGCCTTGTTCTCAGCTGTCCCCTCTTAGGGTGATGTGTCAGAGGTATTGTTTGTTGTGTGAGTGTGCTTGTTCCAGGCACATGGCATAAGGTGCATTTTGGTTCACATACATTCCTACATTCACACCATCTCTCTCTCACTCATTCTTAGGTGGCTGCTTCAATCTCTCCTCATTCATGCAAACCTTTAATCTGTATTTTGTCTTTATTTTTCAGCCACACATTTAAGATTTTAAGTATTAATTGGTTGTGAGCTTGTCAGTCCTGTTTTAAAGGGGAATTAGTATAAGGAATCATCTTGGTCCGACAGAGAGATATCCGCGATGTTCGTCACACCTGCGTGATGCCTAGTGCAGAATGCCAAACAGATCATCGGCTTGTGCGCTGTAAACTTAATCTCCACCTTAAATTCAAACCTAAAAAGGGTGGCATTCCTAGAAGGAGACTTCAAGTTAACAGTCTTCAAACAGCTACAGTGAGGGACAGCTTCCAGGCGCATCTTCAGTCCAGGCTCGAAGCTGATTCCACAGATCCATCTCCCAAAGCGCTTTGGCAACTTATTAAAAATAGCATTCTGCAGTCCTCTGAAGAATCCTTAGGGTTCTCCTTCAAGAAAAACAAGGACTGGTTTGATGAAAACAATCATGAGATCCAGGAATTGTTGAGTAAGAAGAGAACTACTCACCAAGCCCACCTTGCTCAGCCATCTTGTCATATAAGAAAAGCAGCCTTTTGACTCGCATGCAGCAAGCTACAACAGAAACTTTGTGACATCCAGAACAAGTGGTGGACCAATCTAGCGGAAAAAATCCAATTATGCGCAGACACAGGTGACTACAGGGGATTCTATGAGGCTCTGAAAACAGCCTATGGTCCTACACACCAGGTTCAAAGCCCTTTACTCAGTGCAGATGTCCAAACGCTTCTCACAGATAAAGTTTCCATCTTGAATTGATGGTCAGAACACTTTCAGACTCTCTTCAGTTCTAACCGTGTAGTTCAAGACTCAGCAATGCAGTACATCTCACAACAACCCATGAAAACTGAACTGGATACTGCCCCCACCATGGGAGAAACTCTTAAAGCAATACAGAAGGTTAAAATTGGCAAGGCGCTTGGGGTTGACGGAATCCCACCTGAAATCTGGAAGTACGGTGGCCAGGCACTCTGTGCTAAGTTTCATGAATTTGTGGTGTGCTGTTGGGAACGAGGTGAACTACCTTCAGACCTTCGTGACGCTGTCATCGTCACCTTGTACAAGAGGACAGGAGATAAATCAGACTGCTCAAATTACCGAGGTATTACTGTGCTCTCCATTGCTGGTAAAATCCTTGCAAGAATTCTTTTGAACAGATTAATACCCTCCATAGCAGAAGATCTTCTACCTGAAAGCCAATGTGGTTTCCAAGCCAACAGAGGTACCACAGACATGGTATTTGTTCTCAGACAACTGCAAGAGAAGTGCAGGGAACAGAACAAAGGACTCTATGTTACCTTTGTTGATCTCACCAAGGCTTTCGACACTGTGAGCAGAAAAGGTTTGTGGCAGATTTTGGAACGTTTAGGTTGTCCTCCCAAGTTCCTCAAAATGATCATCTCGCTTCATGAGGACCAACGTGGCCAAGTGAGATATGGCGACGCACTTTCTGAGCCGTTTCCAATAGCCAATGGTGTGAAGCAAGGCAACTTTATTGACAGTCTTCTTCAGCAAGATGCTCCAAAGGGCCACAGCAGACCTCAGTGATGAAAACGGTGTCTACATTCGATATCGTACAGATGGGAGCCTCTTCAACCTAAGGCGACTGAAGGCCCACACTAAGACCTTAAATTATCTTATCCATGAGCTGCTTTACGCTGACGCTTCCGCCCTCGTCGTCCACACAGAAGCAGCTCTGCAGCGTTTAACATCCTGCTTTGCAGAGGCTGCTGAGCTTTTTAGACTGGAAGTCAGCTTGAACAAAACAGAAGTTTTCTATCAGCCTGCACCTCAGGAAGTCTCCCATCATCCCTATATCACCACTGGTGGAACAGAGCTCAAATCAGTTCAACAATTTAATTACTTGGGAAGCATCAACTCTTCAGATGATAAGATTGTGCAGAAATAGACAACAGGTTAGCAAAGGCGTACAGAGCTTTTGGTAAACTCCATAAAAGAGTGTGGCAAAACAAACATCTGAAGAAAAGTACAAAGATCAGCGTTTACAGAGCCGTTGTACTGTCTACTCTTTTATATGGATCCGAATCAAGGGTCATTTACCGGCACCACTTGTGTCTCTTAGAACGCTTCCATCATCGCTGCCTCCGTACAATCCTAAACATCCACTGGACAGATTGTGTGACCAACACGTCTGTCCTTGAACAGGCAGCAGTCACGAGCATTGAGGCCATGCTGCTGAGAACACAGCTGCGCTGGGCAGGGCACGTCTCCAGGATGCAGGACTACCGCCTCCCTAAGATTGTGCTCTATGGGGAACTTACCACTGGCTGCCACAAGAGAGGAGCCCCGAAGAGGAGATACAAGGACTGCCTGAAACAATCCCTCATCCTTGGCCATATTGATCACCACCATTGGTCTACCCTGGCCTCCAATCGGGAGGCCTGGAGACACACCATCTATAACGCTGCTGCTGCTTTTGAGAACACACGCAGGATCACTCTCGAGGAGAAAAGACAACGCAGAAAGAATCGCGTCTTGTCTGTATCACCTGGGGAGTCTTTCTGCTGTGCCTTCTGCAACCGGACTTGTCTATCTCACATTGGCCTTTTTAGCCATCAGCACACTTGAGCCCCTGGTGGTCTAGGGGTAAAGGCGCCGCGCTATCACCGCGGAGACCCGGGTTCGATTCCCGGTCAGGGCCACTCCCGGGCAGGTGGGGCTCGTTAGCCCTTAAAGGCAACCCACCTACGTCCTAAGGACCTCACTGCCACTGTCCAAGCTTGCTTGGCCCCGGCAGATGAACCTTAGGATTAAAGGGTGGGCTCAGTTCCGCGCACACTGTGTCTCACCTAAAAGATCCAATGCGCAGGCTGGAAGGTGGAAAGACCTTCCCCGGATCTTCACTCGTGAAGACTGGCCATTATTATTATTACACTTGTAGCAAGCGTGGGTAGAGCCCTTCTCAAATCTTCGTTCACAAAGCCCAGCTATGATTACCAGTATAAAAAGCCAAGCTTCAGTCCTGACCAAGCCAAAAACTCTCTTCCCCTAATCATGAACCAGACCCTGCCAGCAGAACAACAAACCTCCCAAAGTTCTGCCCAGTCCCCACCCTGAGCTCTAAAGCCCAAGGCCTGAGCATGAAGCACCCCCACAGCCCTTGGGAGCAGGGCAAGGACCTGCAGGGCCCAGAGCAGCCCCAAGGGGTTGGCAGAGCAATGGGAGGTGACCTGGATCTGCTCAGCTCTGCAGGGACCCCCAGCAGAAGGGCCTGGGCTCTCTCAGGGATGTCCTGGGGCACAGGGGCTCAGCATCCAAGCCAAGAAGGCCAAGTGCACATGGCAGCAGCCAGAGCTGGGGGACAGCAGAGCCATCAGGGAGGGCCCAGAAATGCTGCTGGGAGGGGGGTGGGAAAGCAGGAGGGGTGTGTGCAGCCTGCAAGGCCAGAGGAGCAGCAGGGTCAGGGGAGCACAGCCTGCAGCAGAGATGGCCAAGGGCTCTGGCAGGGCTGGAAGGTCCAAAGGCACCCAGGCCTTTGTGCCCTTGGCTCTGGCAGCTGCCTCTGCCCCTCAGGCCACCACAAGCAACTTTCCTTTGTCTGCCTGCACTCCTGGCCTGCAAGGATCTGCTCCAAGGAGTCCCTGGGGAGGCTTTGTCAGTGCCTGCCCTCAGTGGGGCCCAGCAATGCTTCAAGGGACTGGGAGTTTGGCTTCTGACTTCTTGAGCAACCTCTGCAATCTTCTCTCAGTAGCTGAGGACAGTGGACTTGTCTCTAAACACGCTGTGGGGCTCATTAATATACAGAAAGCCAAATTATTTTCCTTCCTTTAATCATCTCAATCTTTTAAAGTCTTCAACAACTAATTGGAGTTGTTTTGTAGTTTAGTTGAGGAGGAAGATTTTAAAGTGGACCTTAGAAAAAAATTTATTTTTTCTGTGAAAGAGAGTGATTTACACAGAGCCTTGGGATGCAAGAGTGTCGAGAGGCAATGGACTTGCACACAAAGATAAGGGGGCAAAAGAAATTTTTAGTTTCTTTTTGATGATTTAACAGTTATCAAGTGATTCAATAGCATGTGTTACAATTTTCTTCAGTGACGGAATTATAGATTCCCAATAACAACACTCACACCACAGTCAATTCACACCCACACCCAGGCAGAGATGTGTGGACACATCAAGATCTGGTTGTGTAAAGGTCCTGGTTGTCATTGAAACACCCCCACACATCCCTTTGTGTTTCCCACCAGACAAGGGTCACCCCTGGAGCAGTGTTTGTTGAGGGGGATCAGAATTGTCCTGGGCATCAGCGACGCTCTTTGCAGTGTTGCAAACTGGAGGGTTCCCGAGCTCCGAGAGGCTGCGAGAGGTGTCCCACTGAGAGGGAGGTGCTGGGGAGCTCCCAGGGCCCCCCTCAGCACCGCTGGGTGTGGGCTCACAAGGGCACTGGCTTTAGTTATCTGCTGAATTTCCATCCTCGTGTCAGTAATGACTGGAGTTTCCAAAGTATTTGGAATTTGTATCCAAACTGTTCGATTAGGGTTGTTATTCAGGTGGGGAATGTTCCAAGGTTTTCATGGGATGACTGATTATCTTGTGTTCCCCAGCTGTTCCAATCAGGATTGTTCCCTCCTGTATCATCCAGGAGCACCTGGTCCAGTGCAGGGACACTTCACCACAGCCCTGGTCCAGTCCAGGGGCTCTTCATTGCTGTCGTGGTTTTGTTTTGGTTTAATTTATTTTTACACTTCCTATACAATTACTATCAGTTGAGAGAAGGTTTATGCAGACAAAAAGAGACTGAATTAAAAAAAAAAAAAAAAAGTATGAGTATTTATTATTAACAAACTAACACTAAAGAATTATATTTACAATAATTTTACTTAAGTAAAAGGTATGATGTATTTACAGAAGATACTTCTCCCCCCACCTCCCTTTATATCAGTCCAAGGAGGAGAAGCAATCCTTTTCTGTTCTCAGAATTCCAGCTCTCTCTCTCTCCAGTAACTCTGCAGCACTTTCGTCGCAGTTGGAACTCCTTTATCTCTCTCTCATTCTGTGTTGGCCTCCAGGGCTGGGTCTACCCCCCTCCTGGGCTAAAACCGAAGGTTGGGGGTTACCCAGGTCCTGAAGGGTCTCCTTCCATAGACTTGCAAGGGGACACTTGCTTACTATGGATCTTCTTCCACAGGGTTACAGGGGATAATGGTTTAAGAGTTCACCCCTGTTTCCCTATGGAGGTCCCTCCCCATGGGAGAACAGTCCTTGGTTGACTTCTCGGCATGGGTCTAGTCTGGATCCCTTACTCGGATCCCAATATCCCACCTGAGCCATTTTTCTGCTCCAGCGTAGGTTCTCTCAGGATCACAAATCTCCAGCACCAGCAGCATGGATCCCACACATGGATCCCAACATCCCTACCCGAACCGTTTCTCTGTTCCAGCGTAGGTCGTCATCCCCCTCGGGGTCATAAATCTTCAACAGGATTCTACCTCATCTGAGCCGCTTTTACTCCAGCATAAGGCTTTCTCTCTGTTAAAGTCACAAATCTCTGGTGCATCCAGAAGCTCCTCTGTGAGCCGCACGGGGGTCTCTTCAACCCAGTAAACTTCTACAGGTGGCAGGGTTTTATTTTTCAGTCTTTACCCTGCTGAAGGGAGGGAGAGCGAAAGAGAGAAAAAGTAGCTCTCCCCCCTTCGAACTTTTCTTCTCTCTCCTACGACTGCAGCTTTGACCTTGGAAATTCTCTTATCTCATGGCTGGAATTCTTCTGCAGCGGTTTTTCATCTAAGCAGTTTATCTTTTAAACCTTTTTTTTTCTTCACTCTCTCACAAGAGAAAAGAGAAACTTCAGTGTTGTACCTACCCCCCCCGGCCCAAGCCGGGGGAGGAGGGGGCCTTAGCCCTCCTCGGGCCCGCTACCCTTCTACATAACTGCTGCTCCTAATTTCAACTGCGCCACCAACCTTCTCTTCCGTTTTCTTAAAAATGTAATTAGCAAAGACGTCACTGAACTTTTTGATTGTTTTTTTGTCCAGAAATCACCTAGACAAAACTATCTTCAACCCCAGGGATAAACTGGTGGACAAAACCACGACAATTGCTCAGCTCGTTTGGTCAAGGCTTGTCAGGAGCTCCTGAGATCATTGACCAGGCCTGAGGATAATGTGGGGAGGATGCACCACCACAGACACTTCTAAGAAAGATGGGGATGAAGTTTTTGTAGGGCCTAGACAGAGCTGTGATAAGACAAATAGTTCCAAACTAAAAGAAGGCAGGTTTGAAGTAGATATTTTTTACACTGAGGGTGGTGGAACACTGGCACAGGTTTCCCAGAGAAGTGATGCCTCATCCCTGAAAACATTCAAGGTCATGTCGGATTGGGCTCTGGGTAACCTGATGTAGTTGAAAATGTCCTTGCTCATTACAGGGGAGATGGAATAGATGAACTTCAAAGGTCCCTTCCATCATTCTACTGGATTCAAGGCTTCCAAGGATCACTCAAGTTTCAGACCCAGATGGCAGCTCTGCTAAAAAGCTGCTGCAAAGAACCTCCAGGCCTCAAGGATATTTTGTGCTGGGCTATGCTGTGGCTGTCAGGCCTGGGGGTTTGGCTTTTGCCTGCCAGGTGCCCACCAAGGCTCTCTCTCACTCCTCCTCCTTCTCCACTCCCCTTGCTGCCTGCAGGGTTGTTTCTCCCTCATTTCTCTCCCTCCTCTCTGGGTTTCAGCACCCTGGATTTTATCCTTTCTCTAAAAGTTTATCCCAGAGGTGCCTCTGCAATTGCTTTTTGGCTCAGATTTGGGCACTAGCTGGTCCATTTTGGGGCCACCTGGAACTGGCTCTCTCTGACCCAGAGTCAACTCTTGATCTCTTCTTCCCTAAGGCAAACCTGCAGCCCCCTCCCTGCTACCAAACCTGATACACAGGGTCAGGAAAGTGCCCAGGAATACAGGAGGTCATTGAGCCCATTCTTCCTCAGGCTGCTGAAACAAGACCTTGTCCTCTTGCTCTCCCTGCCTGCAGGTTCTCTCTGTCAGAGCAGAGCTGTGCTGGCCTCAGCCGTGCTTTGCTCCAGAGCCTGCTGGGCTGGGGGCAGATGGCAATGGCAGAGGGGCTGAGGTGCCCCAAGGAGAGCAAACCCTGCTGTGCCCAGGGCAGAGAGACACAGGGCTGGGCTGTGCAGCCTGGCAGGACAGGGCTTTGCTACCTTGGGGGTCTCTACCAGCGTGGAGGGCCTGGAGGCCTCAGGTGACTCTGATCTGCAGGAAGGACAAGGTGCTGATGGAAATGTCCTTGGCTTTAGATATCCTGTGATCCAGGAACACTGTGAAAATCACTGCTCTGTTCCTTGGCTGCAGCAGCAAAAGGGATGGCTTAGGGTTATCAAGCACTGGAACAGAATGTCCAGGGAAGTGGTTGAGTCACCACAGAATCACAGAATTGTTAAGGTTGGGAAAGACCTCTGAGATCATGGAGTCCAACCATTAACCCAACACTGGCATCTTCACCACTGAACCGTGTCCCCAAGTGCCACAGCTCAATGTTTTCTGAACACTTCCAGGGATGGTGACTGTAAGACCAAAGGTTTGAGCTACGAGCTCATCAAAGGGGTTTTCCTTTAAAAAATACACAAGCCACCAAAAATATCCACCCTCCAGATATTTGAAAAGAACCTTCAGTTCTTTTAATACCTTGAGGGATACCAGAAAGGAGAAGATGCTACACACGTTTTCTCAGGTCAAATATCACACTTTTACTGGCAAACATTGAAAAATAAAGGAGCTTGGCAAAAGTTGAAAGGGCAACATTCCAGCAGAACAGAGCATTCCCCAAAGCACTGACTGAGCACAAGCCAACCCAGACAAGTCAGCTGGATGGTTTATTGACAATGTGTCCCGAGGGGCGGCTCCTCCGATGCCATAGAAACCCCTTCCCCTGCATTAGGAACATTTTGAATTCCTGAGGTGTTCAAGCGGAGCAGGAAAATGAACCCCAGCTTTCCCAAAGCCCAGAGCCAAAGAGAACCAAGTGAGGAGGCTGCAACTGCAGAGCAAAGGTCCCCCCAGTGTACCTGTGGAGACTGACGGAACAGCATGGGATCAAGGGGCCACTGTGACACTGGGGGGTCTCGTGGAACCAAAGGAATCCTGGGACAAAGTGGAAACTCATGAAATCATCAGGGCCCTTTGGACACTCCAGGACCTCACGGAATCAAAGGTCCATTGTGACACTGCAGGGCCTCATAGAACCAAAGGAACTCTGAGAGTTTTTGGAACCTCATGGAATCAAGGGTCCATTTCTGGCAGGATGCTCTGCTCTGATAATACCTAAAAAATGGTCAGAGAATACAAACAATGCAAGCTCTCTCTGGTGAGTTACTGCTGGTGTCAAGGTGCTGTTTTAATGCTGAATTCTGCTAAACCCAAAATGCTTCATGAAACTTCAAACACACCTCCTGCTTTCTGAAGCAGGATTGGACAGATAAGCTGCTCCCTGACCTGGAACTATGTCTGGCAGTCAAACCCTTTCTAACTATAAAAGCCCCGTCCAACTTTCATGTAGCAGATTCCTCCCCAGACTTCCTTGAAGTGTGTGGAGCTTCTCCCATGAAGCAGGAACAGCTCTTCGTGGTCACTGCCCAGGGGTTAAGTGAAAGAGAGGGAACTACCCCCTGCCTTTGTGGGCTGAGTTACCTCAATCTCTACTTCAGGATTGTTTCTTTTTGCTGCCCTTGATCCAATTGCTTTAATAACAAGTTTTTGGCTGTGATTGTATCCCACCTCTATAATTCCTTCAATTTAAACCACAATCTAAGCCTGAGGTTGGATCCAGCCACAGCCAGGCTCCTCTCGGAGCAGGAATTTTGAAAGCAAGGGGGTCCTTTCTGCCCCTCGTAGCTCAACGAGAGGCTTCTCCAAGAAACTTTGTCTAAGCCTTCCACCCCCACCCCCAAGCTGTGACACATGGGCATGTCCTGAGGGCATCCTTAAGCTCCTGGTTCCTCAGGCTGTAGATGAGGGGGTTCAGTGCTGGAGGCACCACCGAGTACAAAACTGATACAATAAGATCAAGGGATGGGGAGGAGATAGAAGGGGGCTTCAGGTAGGCAAAAATGATGGTGCTGATAACAACAGAGACCACAGCCAGGTT